>NC_057732.1:41116515-41234823 GCF_004010195.1 Chiloscyllium plagiosum | reverse complement strand
AAGATAATCAGAGGGTTAGATAGAGTGGACAGGGAGAGCCTTTTTCCAAGAATGGTGACAGCGAGCACGAGGGGGCATAGCTTTAAATTGAGGGGTGATAGATATAGGACAGATGTCAGAGGTAGTTTCTTTACTCAGAGAGTAGTAGGCGTATGGAATGCTTTGCCTGCAATGGTAGTAGATTCGCCAACTTTAAGTACATTTAAGTCGTCATTGGACAAGCATATGGATGTACATGGAATAGTGTAGGTTGGCACAACATCGATGGGCTTCAGGTTGGTATGACAGGTTGGCGCAACATCGAAGGCTGAAGGGCCTGTACTGCGCTGTAATGTTCTAATTGTACATTAAATTGCCTTTTCATGAAATTAGTAAAGCATTTAAAATAAGTAAAGAATAGTGTTATGACACGGGTGGTGAACCCTACTGTAATTAAACCAAACACCTAGAAAAGCTCACCTCACCTCGTAACCTGTTAAAATATGAGTGACAGAGAACTCCCAGATTCCACTATTTAAAGAAAATAGTATCAATTTAATTTTTAACTCCAGAAGTGAACATTAAACAACAACTATGCACAATTCTAAACCCTCCTTTCGCTGAACTGTATATTATCTGCCTCCAACTCTAAAACAATATGCTGTTCCAATAAGACTCTGATTAAAGTTCCATTAACTTAATTTCAAAACCACACAGCGGCTGTCGTCTTCTGTGTCTTTCTTCTTCCGGCTGAAGATCTCCCAGGGTCGTTGTCTTTCTTTTTACTGCAAATATGTTCCATGTGCAAAGGTACCTTTGCTGGAGAGTGTTTCCTACTCTTGGTGGCAGTTGCTCTCTGCAATTTTCAAAATGCCTGCATTTTTATACTCCCAACATCAGATCATCTCATTGGCAAAACAATAAATTCAAACTCAATTGGGTTTTAGTATCATGGGGCATAATCTAAACTGATTGGTTAAATTTGAATTGTTGTCAAAACAGCAACCAAAACTCAGGTATCCATTTCACAGCTAAATGTTATATATTTTCAAATTTCCAGTACACTGTGGGATTGCCATCTAGTCATATACTCAGCTGCTGGTAATCTCTCAGTTCAAAACAGCATTCACTCTCTCTTAAAGGTACAGCATATGCCTTCAACTCTATAACAATAGTGAGGGAGAAAGGCATGTTTCTCTAATGAGCGCTAATAAATAATTAAACTTTTGTAATAGTCAGATTGATATATGACTTGGCTTATCATCTACTAATTGAAATAGTATAGGTTAAAAAATGTGAAATGCAGAGAATATATGGAAGCATCAACTCTAATATCATAGAAATGGACTTCTTGGCTTAGGTTCACAAACATTTCTGCAGTTACAAACATGATTTCAAAACATCCCAGGTACAGACAAACAAGTAGAAACTGCTTTTTTCTGCTCCTTCCCATTCACTTTCACATTTTATCTTTGTTCCATTAGTCGTTGAAAGGAGTTTATATTGCATAGAAAAAAAATTAAAATAGGATTTGATAAAATGATTTTTTTCCATGACCTGTTTAATACATGAAACTGAAAACAAAGTGTCAAGAGTGCTACTTAATGTTTACTGTTCATTGTTATCATAAAACTTACAGTATAATGTGGCTTAGATGCACTTTGACAAGATCTGCTTTCAATTTGAAGACACCTGGAAATAAATCACAATGAAACAAAATAAGTCTTAGTGAAATATATTTTAAGAGATTGCATTTCAGTTAATTGTAAACTTTATTTTTCAAGCTGCTTGTCTTCTGAGTTGGAGCTGAGCATTATTTTTATGTTTTCTAGATTTGCGTTGTGTTAATTGTATGCCCTACCTGCTACAACTGGATGCCTCCTACAATGCATTGAGCTCACTGGCTGATCTAAAACTACCCCAAAATATAAAGGTAATTCATTGAGTGGCTCTTAAACAAACTAAGGTCTTGCTTACTGAATGTTCAGTTTAGACAGGATTCTATGCAAGAATTGAGGCAGGATAAATAATATAAGGTAAAGAAGATATGAATGAATTAGATAAGTAAAGTATTGATTATGTTTTTTCCATTTATTAGAATACTGCTTTTATTTAAGTTTGGAAAGAAATCTCAAGATACATTTATATATTTGTTTGGCAAAGTTTATCTCACCCTCAAAGAGCTTCACGAGTCATATGTACATATTCAGAAGTAGTGGACAGAACATCTGATTTCCTGAATATGTATATTTGGATTGGTGGCAATCTCTGAGTAACAAGCTCTGATTATTTTGTACTTTAGAGTATTCAGCATTAAAGAATGCTGTTGAAGACCAGTGACACCAGAAGAGAGTTTGAAAAGATACAGCTTTGATCCAACTCCCATCCTTCAATCCAACATAACTGCAGCAATAACAAAGTTTCAAACCAAGAATAGTATAATTTTGCAATTTCATTATTATGGGCTGGGAATTTGATAACCATGCTCATATAATAATGGAAAAAATAATGATGAAGGTATGGGCACAGAGTAGAATAGAACTGAGAACAGTCACCTTTTTCACAGGACAAGACTTCTTTATCAAGTAGTATTTCATTCTATATTGCTGTGCAGCCACAATGACTGTTTTCAATTATTTTTTCATTCAAAAAGCTTACCGTTGTGTTCTCTGATCTGGAGGTACAATATCTTATTGTTCAAGAAATATTTCTTAACTGTTTAAAAGCAAAATACTATGGATGCTGAAAATCTTAAATAGAAACAGAAACTGCTGGAGAAACTCAGCCGGTCTGACAGCATCTGTGGAGAATGAAATTGTGTTAATGTTTTGAGTTTAGTATGTTTTGTTTTGGAATAAGAGTCATACTGGCCTTGAATGTTAACTCAACTTGATGCTGCCGGACCCAATGAGCTTTTCCAACACTTTTTGTTTTTTTATTTCTTAACTCTTGTTCATTTTTTTTAATTAAAAGTTTTTTTATTCTCGTTTCATTAGAATTTGGCATTGGATAAAAGTGTAACTGTGCAATTATTTATACCCCTCATTGATTAAATATGTTTTTACCATTTCAAGCCATGGTTAAGCTTTGGCGTCCTGTAATTGTTTGAACTAATGTTGTCTCAGTAAGTAGACAATACTAAGTTATATTCAAGACATAGTCACTCTTTTTATTTTATATTACAGGAAGTGGATTTTTCCCACAACCAGATATCTGACATGAGTCATTTATCAGACTATCGGTTCCTCTTTAAATTGAATTTGGACAGTATCCTTTACATGTTTACACATTTTGCAGAAATAATGAGAACAGTTCTTTTCTTGAAATATTTAATGATTTCTTTCAATTATTATTAGGTTGTCTCATCGTTCCAGTTATAAATCTGAATGACAGGGAATTGAAGAAAACTCCATGGTATGAGGGTGGAATTGATAAGTAGGGTGAGGCTGAATGAGTACTGGAGACTATAAATATCAGGGAAGAAGGTAGGAACAATTATGGCATAGGTTTAAGACACTAGAATTGAAGAGTGTTCAATTCAGAGGCTAAGGAAAGTAAAGAAGGCACGTTAAGGTTGTTGGCTTAGATACCATTTAGAGAATGGTAACTTCCAGAGAAAAGCAGGAATATGGATAGAAAATAATATACTTGAATACGCAGGTGCAGGAGGAAAAAGACAATTGGCCAATGTAATTGTAGAAGAAAATGAAATCAGCAAATGCTAGGCAACTCTAAGCAAGTGTCAGTATCTTTGGACAGTGAAACAGTTACCATTTCAGCTTGATGACTTTTCAACAAAATATTTCTGTGTTGGGATGGTTGGTTTGGAGCAAAGAGAAATGTTGCAAAATCACTAAAACATGTGACTATATACTAAAACATGATATCCACAGCATCCATAAAGCGATTAGTCCAGTACATTCAGTGGATTGTAATGAAGGCATAGATGAGGGAAATTCTCTCTTTTCTCTGTGGATAGATATCCTAATTACAATAGCTGAATATCATAGTTCCAAAGCCTGCAGTTCCCCTGATCTGCACTGTAAGTTTAAAACAAAAGAAAATTAATTGGACTGGCAAGATTTACTTAGTTGCAAACTTTGTTTGGGATTTAAATTGTTCATTATTTTTGGTGTATTTTTCTTTGAGTAATCGCTGGTTCACAGACAATGAAATCCAGACAATTGAAGGCTTGAGGAACTGTAAAAGTCTCAGCTACCTCAGTCTAGCAGAAAATAAACTTTCAAAAGTTTGTGGCTTGGACAACTTGCCAATTAAGTTCCTTTGCCTTGTAAGTCATGAATTTATTTCATGAATTTGTCATGGAGCTTTGTTTTTTATTTCTTCCACTTTGTCTCATGTCTAGAGGAATAATGAGTAAGCTTTAAAGCACTGCCCATTGTTCCTGACATTTCTGATGTTCCAAAGATTGGCTGGGAGACGTCACAGAGTATGCTATGAATCCATAAGTATTTTTAATAAAACCAGAAATTTGAGAAAATAGAAAGGGAATATAACAAACCATTGATCTCGAAAAATCAGTATTCTTTCCAAGGATCATCCTCACCATATCCTTCAATTCCTTTGATTTCCAGGTTATCATCTAACTCTTGAACCAAGGTGTTTGCTTTATTGTCCATTATTTTTATTGTGCACAGCCATCCATTCCTTTTCTTTTCATCAATGCGAAATGTGCCTTGTCTAAAGAAATGGGGTGCAAACCTTATATCTACTAATAGTAATTGATCGGGAAGATGATGACCTAGTGGTACCATCGCAAGATTATTAAGCCAGAGACCCTGATAATGTTCTGAGGAACCAGGGTTGAATCCCGCCATGGCAGATGGTGGAATTTGAATTCAATAATAAAAAAAATCTGGAATTAAGAATCTACTGATGACCACGAAACCATTGTCTATTGTTGGAAAAACCCACCTGGTTCACTAATGACCTTCAGGAAGGAAATGTGCCGTCCTCACATTGGTTGGCCTACATGTGACTCCACAGCAATGTGATTGACTCTCAGTTATAGAGTCATAGAGACGTAAAGCATGGAACCAGACCCTTCGGTTCAACTCGTCTGTGCCGACCAGATATCCTAACCTAATCTAGTCCCATTTGCTGGCACTTGGCTCATATCCTTCTAACCCTTCCTATTCATATACTTATCCAGATGCCTTCTAAATGCTGCAATTGTTCCAGCCTCAACCACTTCCTCTGGCAACTAATTCCATATACGCACCATCCTCTGCGTGAAAATGTTGCTCTTTAGGTCCCTTTTATATCTTTCCCCTCTCAACCTAAACCTATGCCTTCTAGTTTGGGACTCCCCCAGCCTCAGAATAGACTTTGTCTATTTATCCTATCCATGCCCCTCATGATTTTATAAATCTTCAAAAGGTCACCCCTCAGCCTCCGACGTTCCAGGGAAAACAGCCCCAGCCTATTCTGCTCCTCCCTATAGCTCAAATCCTCCAACCCTGGCAACATCCTTGTAAATCTTTTTTAAACCCTTTCAAGTTTCACAACATCCTTCCAATAGGAAGGACACCAGAATTACACGCAATATTCCAACAGTGGCCTAACCAATGTCCTGTACAGCCATAACATGACCTCCCAACTCCTATACTCAGTGCTCTGGCCAATAAAGGAAAGCATACCAAACGCCTTCTTCACTATCCTATCTACCTGTGACTCCACTTTCAAGGAATGATGAACCTGCACTCCAAGGTCTCTTTGTTCAGCAACACTTCTTAGGACCTTCCCATTAAGTGTATAAATAGTGCTCTGATTTGATTTTCCAAAATGCAGTGCCTCACATTAATCTAAATTAAATTCCATCTGTCACTTCTCAGCCCATTGGCCCATCTGACCAAGATCCCATTGTGATCTGAGGTAACCCTCTTTGCTGTCTACTCAACCACAATTTAGGTGTCATCTGCAAACTTATTAACTATACCTCTTATGCTCACATCCAAATCATTTATATAAATGATGAAAAGTCGTGGACCCAGCACTGATTCTTGTGGTATTCCACTGGTCACAGGCCTCCAGTCTGAAAAGCAACCCTCCACCACCACCCTCTGTCTTCTACCTTTGAGCTAATTCTGTATCCAAATGGCTAGTTCTCCTTTTATTCCATGAAATCTAACCTTGCTAACCAGTCTCCCATGGGGAATCTTGTCGATTGCCTTACTGAAGTCCATACAGATCACGTCAACCGCTCTGCCCTCATCAATCCTCTTTGTTACTTCTTCAAAAAACTCAATCAAGTTCATGAGACATTTTGACATAGCAGACCACTCAGTTGCATCAATTGCTACAAAATCTCAAAGAAATTATCTGAACGGATCACCTGGCATCAACCTAACCACCGGAAAACACAATGGCAGAAACAGCCCTGACGACCCTGCAAGGTCCTCCTCACTATCGTTGGGGGGCCAACATTGGGAGTCTCACAGACTAGTCAAGCAACTGCCTGACATTGTCCTCCTCACAAAATCGTACCTTACATTCAATGTTCCAGATCGCAGCATCACCATCCCTGGATATGTCCTGTCTTACTGGCAGGACAAACCCAGCAGAGATGGTGGCACAACAATATACAGTCAGGAGGGAGCTGCTCTGGGAGTCCTCAACATTGACTCTGGACCTCATGAAGTCTTTATGTCTTCAGGTTAAACACGGGTAAGGAAACCTCCTGCTGATTACCACATACCGTCCTTCCTCAGCTGAACAAGGCTTAAAGGGAGTATTGAGTATGGCAAGGACACAAACTGTATTGTGGTTGGGGGATTTCAATGTCCGCTACCAAGAGTGGCTCAGCAGCAGTATTACTGGTCAAGCTGTTCAGGTCCTAAAAAACATAGCTGATAGACTGGATCTGCCGCAGGTGATGAGGGAACCTACAAAAGGGAAAAACATACCTGACCTCATCCTTACCAATCTGCCAACTGCAAATGCAACTGTCCATGAAAGTATCAGTAAGAGCAATCAACGCACAGTCTTTGTAAAGACTAAATCCCACCTATGCATTGAGAATAACCTCCATTGTGTTGTGTGGCACTATCATCAAACACTTTGACAGACTTCAAATAGATCCAGCAACTCAATCCATGAGGCACAGTGGGCCATCAACAGCAACAGTATTGTACTCCAGCACAACCAGTGACCTCATAGCCAGGCATATCGCCCACTTAACCATTACCATCAAGCCAGGGGATCAGCCTTGATTCAATGGAGTGTGCAGGAGGGTATGTCAGGAGCAGCACCAGGCATACCTGAAGATATGGTGTCAACCTGGTGAAGCCACAAGGGCTACTTGTGTGCCAAACAACATAAGCAGCAAGTATTAGACAAAACTAAGTGATCCCACAACCAATGGATCAGGTCTAAGCTCTGCAGTACTGTCTCATCCAGTCGTGAATGGTAGTGGACGATTAGACAACTCGCTGGAGGAGGAGGCTCCACAAATATTCCCATCCTCAATGACAGAAGAGCGCAGCCCATCACTACAAAAGATAAGGCTGAGACAAAGAAACTGAAGATGCTGGAATCCAACGTAGACAGGCAGGAAGCTGGAAGAACATAGCAAGCTAGGCAGCATCAAGAGGTGGACAAGATGTTTCAGGTGTACCCCTCTTCAGGACTGGGGTTGGGTGTAAAAGGGAGGGCAGGGTGGTGAAGTGGGGATAGGTGAAGACAGGCAGAGGGTACGACCTAGTTGGTCAATGGGAGGAATGAATCTGCTAGGTGGCTGGGAGGAGAGGAAGGGAGGAGGAGGGGCTGGGAAGGGAAGGATGGTCATGATGAAATTGAAGAATTCAATGTTGAGTCCTCCAGGCTGTAGGCTGCCCAGGAGGAAGATAAAGTGTTGTTCCTCCAATTTGCAGTTTGGTTCATTGTGGCAATGGAGGAGGCCAAGGGTGGTCATGTTGGAAAGGGAGTGGGAAGGGGAATTAAAATGGGTGGTGACTGGGACATCTGATCAGCTCCTGCGGGCCCAGCTGAGATGTTCGGCTAACCATTCCTAAGTTTACATTTGGTTTCCCCGATGTTGAGAAGACCACATCGGGAGCATTTAATGCTGTAAACTAGGTTGGAAGAGAGGCAGGTGAACCTAAGTCTCACCTGGAAGGACTGTTTGGGGCCCTGATTGGAGGTGAGGGGGTGATGAACCAGCAGATTTTGCATCTTTTCCAGTTGCAGCAGAATTTACCTGGGGGCTCAGGAGGGGTGGATGGGGAGAGTGGCGCAAACCAACGACTGTTGAAGGGAACAGTCCTCACGGAAGGCAGAGAGAGGTGGGGGGAGGGAAATGTTCTTGATGGTGGGGTCTAGTTGGAGTTGGTGGAAGTGTTAAGGATGATGCGTTGGTGGGGTGGTCGGTGAGAACAAGGGGGACTCTGTCTTTATTGCGTTTGGAGGAGGGTGGTCAAGAGCAGTAGAACGGGGAATGGAGGTGTGTGATGGAGGGCTGTCTGCATGACAGAGCTGGGTAAAGCACATTGTTCAAAATAGGTGGATATCTGGGATGCTTGGGAATGAAATGTCACCTCGCCTGAGCAGATGTAGCGGAGGCAGAGGAATTGGGAGAACGGGATAGAGTTCTTGCAGGATACTGCATGGGAAGAGGTGTAGTCCAGGTAGTTGTGAGAATCTGTGGATTTATATTAAACATCTATTTGGAGACTATCATCGGAGAAGGAAATGGAGAGGTCAAGAAAGGAGAGGGAGATGTCCGAGATGGACCAAGTGAATTTGAGTGCAGGATGGAATCTGTGGGTGAAGTTGATGAACTGCTCCAGTTCATCTTGGGTGCAGGATGTTGCCAAGATGCAGTCATCGATGTAATGGCGCAAGAGTTGCGACACCGTACCTGTGTAGATACTGAAGAGGGACTTTTCGACGTGGCCTACAAAGAGGCAAGGGTAGCTGAGGCCGACCTGAGTGCCCATGACCACCCCTTGGATTTGGAGGAAATGGGAGGAGTTAAAGGAAAAGTTATTAAAGGTGAGGACCTGTTCGGTGAGGTGGAGAAGGGTATTAGTGGAGGGGACTGAATAGGTCTGTTGGAGAGGAAGAAGCTGAGGGCCTAGAGGCCATCCTTGTCGGGTATGGACATGTATGAGGACGTCAGTAGTGAAGATAAAGCGCTGGGAGCCAGGTAACTGGAAGTTACTGAAGATGTAGAGGGTATGGATGGTGTCGCGGATGTAGGTGGTAAGTGCCTGAGCCAAGGGAGAGAGGATGGAGTCGAGGTAGGACAAGATGAGTTTGATGGAGTAGGAGCATGCCGAGACGATGGGTCAGCTGGGGTAGTTGGCCACGTGGATCTTGGAGAGCAGGTAGAACCGGGCAGTGCAGGGCTGGGGCTATGAATTTGGAGGCAGTGGAGGGGAGATCATCGGAGGCAATAAGGGCATGGACAGTGCGAGTGATTTTGGCATGATGAGTCGCGATGGCGTTGTGGGCAATGGGGAGGTAGGACATAATGTCAGCGAATTGACGTTTGGCATCTGCGGCAAGATGGATCATGATGATAAGGCTGAAGCTTTCTCAGCAATCTTCAGCCAGCAGTGCTGAGTGAATGATCCATCTCGGTCTCCTCCAGATGTCACCAACATTACAGATACCAGTCTTCAGCCAATTCACATCACTCCTAGTTGGAAATCCTGGATACTGCAAACACTATAGACCCTGACAACATTCTGGCAATAGTGCCGAAGACCTGTGCTCCAGAACTTGCCGCTTCCCTAGCCAAGCTGTTTCAGTACAGTTACAACACTGGTATTTACCTGACAAGGTGGAAAACTTCCCATATATGTCCTATACATAAAAAGCAGGACAAATCCAACCCAGCCAATTACCACCTCAACAGTCTACTGTCAATCATTGATGGAAGGTGTCATCAATAGTGATATCAAACAGCACCTGCTCAGCAATAACCTACTCAGTGATGCCTAGTTTGGGTTCCGCCAGGGCCATTCAGTTGTTCAAACATGGACAGGAGAGCTAAATTCCAGAGACGAAGTGAGAGTGACAGCCTTTGACATCAAGGCTGCAATTGAAAGAGTGTGGCATCATGGATCTTAGCAAAACTGGAATCATGGATATCGAGGGAAAACCCTGTGGTGGTTAGAGTCATACCTGACACATTGAAGATGGTTGTGGTTGTTGGAGGTCAATCATCTCAGCTCCAGGACATCTCTGCAGGAGTTCCTCTGGGTAGTCTCCTAGGCCCAACCATCTCCTGCTGCTTCATCAATGACTTTCCCTCCATTATGAGGTCAGAAATGGGGATGTTTGTCAATGATTGTACAATGTTCAGCACCATTTGCCACTCCTCAGACACTGAAGCTGTCCATGTCCAAATGCAACAAGATCTGGACAATATCCAGGCTTGGGCTGACAAGTAGCTAGTAACATTTGTGCCACACAAATGCCAGGCTATGACTATCACCAACAAGAGACAATCTAACCATCAACCCTTGACATTCAATGGTATTACCATCACTGAATCCCTCACTATCAACATCCTGGGAGTTATCGTTGGTCAGAAACTCAACTGGACTCACCGCATAAATGCAGCAGCTACGAGAGTAGGTCAGAGCTATAAATACTGCAACAAGTAACTCACCTCCTGGCTCCTGAAAGCCTGTCTACCTCCTCAAGGCACAAGTCAGGTGGATGAGTGCAGCCCCAACAACACTCAAGAAGCTTGACACCATCCAGGACAAAGCAGCCCTACTTGATTGGCACTGTATCCACAAGCATCCACGCCTTCCACCACTGATGCTCACTAGCAGCAGTGTGTATTATCTACAAAATGCACTGCAGAAGTTCTCCAAAGACCTTCAGATAGCGCCTTACAAACTCACAGTCACTTCCATCTAGAAGGACAAGGGTAGCAGATACATGGGAACACCACCACCTTAAAGTTCTCCTCCAAATTACTCACAATCCTAACTTGGAAATATATTGTCATTCCTTCACTGTTGCTGTGTCAATATCCTGGAATTCACTCCCTAATGGCATTGTAGGTCAACCCACAACAGGTAGGCTGCAGCGGTTCAAGAAGGCAGCTTAACTACCAATTTTGTAAGGGCAGCTCAGGATGGTCAATGAATGCTGGCCTGCCAGACAGGCCCACATCCCACAAAATGAATGAATAAAAGTTTATGACATTTCTGTGAAGTTAGTTCCCCAAAGTCTGAGGCTACATTTTTGATCTCAGCTTTTTAATATGGATGGACCTGCAATGCCAATAAGTATGACTTATGGTTATTATTATTGGTATTAATGTGAATTATGCTTGTATCCATAAATATGGAGTGTTGTCAGATTTGTAGCCTAAGTGATTCCCATACCATACTAACTATTCTCTGTACTTTGATTTTTCCAAGGAGGTGGGCATAGCCACTTTAGGACCTCAATTGACCTGGGTGGTGAGCTAAATCCCACTTTCCCAAACTCAGACTAATTGATAAGAGTCAGAAAGCTAAAAGGTGCCCTATGTTGTGCCTGATTGCTCCATTAAATCCCACCCTCTTCTCCTCCCCCCAGCCTGGTGAAAACATTAAATTCTACCCATTTACATTAAATGTAAAGTACCATCTGGTATGGGAAATATAACTGGCAAAGAAAGATATTGCATAAGGCTTTAATAAATTATTAATTCCTTGAAAATTATATGTACATATTTTAAAAGTTTTATTTGAAAAATCAAGAAGATGCAACTGTCACAATCACTTTCAGATGATTTGCTCATTGTTACTACATCCAATATGTTGGGAGCTCAGGTGTCAGTCAAAGGTTTTCCAGCCCACGAAGCCCTTCGGCAAATCTCAAGCGCTGTAAAAACCCTTTTTATATTCAAATATTTTAATTGGAAATGCCATTGTGTTAAACAGCCTTCAGAAAGCTGCCATAAATTGCCATATGTTCACTGCAGTAAAAGAAAATGTAAATGCTTTTTAAATAAAGACTCAGAGGAGTCTGGATGCCTGAACTTGATACAATGACAGGTAAGCAGTCATCCTAACTATGTGCCAAGTACAGTATATATGCTTTTTTATGCTGACTGGTTTCATAGGTATTGTTAATCACTTTTTTTTTGCAAGGGAACTTTAGATATATTCTGTTTTGTGAACATGGACATGTAGGAGTGGCATAGCTGTAATTAAGCTTTTTGCACTTTCACCCATCTAAAATCACTGGAATGCTGTGCTGATTAGCTTAATCGTGAACTGATAGTGACAAATCTTATTGTTCACAGAATCAGAGATTACGATGGTGGCAAAAACAGGCCTTTTGGATCATCAATTCCATGCTGATATTGTTTTCTCCATTTGAGCAACCTGATCTAGTTCCACTCTCCTGCCTGGCTTACTCCTTTTAAATATTCCCCTTTTCCAAGCAACTATCTAATTCTGTAAGAACTACTTCTGGACTCAACTTCATTAACAATGTGAAGTTTCACATTTTAGCTGGAAAGAAGATTTATTTAATTCTTCTTGTGCTTACTTTAAATTTGAGCTTCCTCATTAGTGTCACACAAAAAAACTGTCTGTAGTATTGAATTTATTTATAGCTACTTTGAAATTTGGATGGTGTCTTTCAGGTTTTTGTTAACCTTCAAGCTTCAGTGAAAAAATACACTGACTTCTCCGAAGAAAAAAATTGCTGAAATTTTGACATTAAAACTGAAAAAGCTGTAAATACTCCATTACATATTGCTGCCAGAGCTGCTGAGTATTTACAGAATTTTCTGTTTTCATTTCGGACTTACCAAATCATTCTTCATAACAATGCATTGTTGTTTAAGGTCTTGGTAAATGCAACATTATCTTTTTACTTTTGTAATCAGTGCCTATAGATTGCAAACTAGGGGTTCAGTTTGCCTTTTTAATATGTCTATTTTTATATTTAATCAGGTATATATCCATAAGAGTCTCAGCTGCTCCTCTGCTCCAGAAGGAAACTAATTACAAATTAGATAGTGATGTATCAAATTGAAAAAGAATTGAGTTAGTTGTTGCTTGGTTTTTAACATTTTTTTTGTTCCTTAGCATTTCTATGATGTTTAAAAATAATATTAAATGTAACTGTGCAACTGAACACCTGATAAGCTCCAAACATATTTATAAAAGACAAAACTTGATCATTTTGTGGAGAATAGAAAATCAAGAACAATTATCTCAGAGTCAAATAGTTTTCTCTCCTACGTTTATAATTTATTCACAGCAAGGTAACAAGATCACAGATTTGAAGGGACTGGCAAAACTGAAACGCCTGCACAAGCTTGATCTGTCGAACAATAAAATAGAATCTTTGAAAGGGTTGGCAGACCATGACCTTCTGGAAACTATTAATCTGCAGAACAATCAGGTAAGCAACATAAGCAGGGTATGCAACATATGCAACAAACTTAAATTTTGCTGAATTCCACTACAAACTGATTTGTTAATAAATTGTAATAACTTAGATTTGTACTGTTCTCAGTGAATGAGTTCATTTCATGTTGCGTACAGAATGAACGTGTTTAAAATGTGTACATTGTAACTGACTTAATAGAAGTAAAATAGATAAGAGAGAACAGTCAGTGTGGTTATTTGGATTTTTCAGAAGGGTTTTGATAAGGTCCCTCATAAGAGATTATTGGACAAAATTAAAGCACGTGAGATAGGGAATAGTATATTAGCATGGATCAATAATGGATTGGCAGACTGCAATCAGTGAGCAGGAATAAATGGGTCCTTTTCTGAGCAGCAGGCAGTGACTGGTGCAGTACTGCAAGTATCAATTCTTGGGTACCAGTTATTTATTATAAATACAAATGACTGGCTGAGGGAACCAGATGCAACATTTTCAACTCTGCTGAAGACACAAAACTGGGCAGGATTGAGAAATGTGAGGAGGAGGTATGGCGACTTCAAGGAGACTTCGGCAAATTGAATGAATGGACAACACAAGGCAGATGTGGTACAATGTGGCTAAATGTTAAGTTATACACTTTGGTGTGAAAAACAGAAAGGAAGAGTATTATTTAAATTGTGATTCCAAAGCCTTAACCCCCCCATTCTTTGAATGAAGAAAATCCTCTTTGTCTCAGTCTTAAATGGCTTGCCTTTTATTTTGAGAGTATATCCCTTATGTTATGATCCCAGTTGATGTTATTACAGGACCACCTGGAATCCCAACCAATTCCCAAGCTGGAATCTGGCCAGATAAACCTGATTTGTTTTGGTTTTGATGAAGTGGTCTCTCATTGAAAAGTGAGCATACAATATTACAGATTTGGTTTTAATGAAAAGCTAAAGTTTATTAAGCAAAAGAAATGATGATAACATATAATAAACCAAACAATTTATACATAATATGCCTTTAAAGATTTTGAAACATACAATAGAAATATAATGCCATTAATCTCAAAACACTCATTTGGCAGTGTAGGTGTCTCCCACTATCCGAAAATACAGCGTTCTTATGAAACCTTTTGTAAGCCGAACTGGCGTAAAGCAAAGAAGCAATTACCATTAACGTATATGAGAAAATGTTTTGAGCATTCCCGGACCCAAAAATCATACCAAATAACACACCAAGCCTGAAATAACACTAAGATATAGTAAAAGCAGGAATGATTTGATAGCCGATATAACGTAGAAATAATGTATATACAGTGTAGTTTCACTCACCAGAATCAGGAAGACAGCGAGCACACTGGAATGCTGAGAGGTGGGAGTGATGATGATGGTATGTTAGGCTAAGTCCTCAGAGGTTGGGTGATGGGAGGTACAGGAGACTGGGGTGTAGGAGACAGAGGAAGAGGGCCATCCATTAAAAGGTCCGGGGATTGGCTTGGCACCGTCGCTCTTGCTGTGCACGCTTTTTCGTAAAAGTGAAAATCTTTCAGTCAGCGAAAACAGGTACTAATGTAGGTCTTTCGTAAAAGTGAATTGGCATAAAGTGAACGTTCGAAAAGCGGCAAATACCTGTATCTAAAAACACTTCTTATACACTCTTGCCAGATAAAAATCTTTTTTTTTTGCTAACACCTCAATAGCCTTAAGTTAATTGTCACTTCAGCTTCCAGTCTGGAAAGTCTGAGAGCCTTTTCCTGGAGTTTTATGTGGGATTGTATAGTGAGGCGAATCTTTCAACTCTCAGTCTGGTTGGCAGTCAAGAGCAAACCTCAAGCATTGGAACACAGGAATTAAGAATATGAGGGCCAAATGGCTACTGACCCTGCTCTGCCATTTAATATGATCATTGCTGATCACTTGCCTTAACTTCACTTGTCCACTTATAATCTTGCTTGATTCAATGAGATACAATATTACAAATTACTCAGCATCTCATCGTTGAACCATGTCACGCCAAAGGTTATTCTAGTGAACCCATCTATCTAGTGACTCCACCATACAGATTTTCTGATTATATTTCTTATTATCCTTTTAAATATATAATCTGGGAATTGTAGATATTTTTGATTTCCCTTCTAATATCATATTGCCATTTTATTGCACTTTTCTGTAAGAAGTAGGATCCAGATATTCATTGTCAGGATTGGGTCAGAATAAAGGCCAGCAACAAAAATAAGACATCAACATCCTGCTTGATGCTGCCATGTTTCCGTTCCCAAACCTGCTGAATTTCTTGAGGGTGGGGCAGATCTGGGGGAGGGCAGGGAAGTGAAATCTTCCTTATCGTCATTTGGGCATATACACGTAATTAAACAGTTAAGCCCTGGCCTCCCCAGATGTAGAATTTTTCACAAGGGCAGATATTCATTTGGAAGTATGTCATGCTGAACAGCTCTAACCTGCCTTAAAACAGTCAACACTGTGGAAAAAGTTAGATTGGAACACGTGTATGTGTTTGAAGAAAATCTATTCACAGCAGTGATATTTTAGTTACACTAAAATTCATCTCTATTCTGTACTAACATATCCCTGTGCCCTGACCAACTTGAAAATTCAGAAGCTTTCGTTTCTTTTTAGTACAGGCACAAGTGAGTCAGACCAGAAGGTGAATTGCATATCTGATGTCCTATCTCCAGCCAGGCCCCGGTCACTAATTGAATGCCAATCCTGACTTCTCATCAATTAATCCATCACCTCTATCAAAATCAGAACCTCTATTTGCTTCTCATAAGAGTCAGATTAACACCCAAAATCCTGCATCCACTTCTGCAAAAATCCAGCCCTTGATGTAATGTTTAATTATTTTGCACCTCTTCCTGTAACTTCTTGATGACTTAAGGAGGATCAGATCATTCTTCTGTTGAATTGCAGCCAATAAAATTGGTATGACATTTTCTTAGCTTGCAGCCACTGATGGATGCGTACAGTGAACAGTGAAGTATTGATAATTTAAGACATCCAGTTCGACATAAAAATCTTTTAAAAATTTCTTTATTCTTGTATTGATTTTTGTTTTATTGTCAGGTCAGAGAATTGAATGAAATTAAACACATGCAAAACCTTGAACTTTTACGTGTCTTGAATCTTCAATGGAATCCAATACAGGTACTGGAAAGCTGAGGGGAAGAGAATGTTTAGAGATAGGTTTGGGGGGGGGAAATGTGCATAAGTTTCAGGAAAACAAGATGAAACTCAACAGACAAGCTTCCTTTGGCAGCCATGTGAATGAAACATTGGCTAAAATTCAGCATTATTGATATACTTATTGGAAGGAGGTACCTTAGTATCATCATTGCCTCAAGTTCTAAATATCATTATGAAAAGGCAAATTGTTCCTTTCAAAATCAATTGATGGAATTCATGCTGACTATCCCTTAGAGTTATGTCTTGTAAAGAATAAAATAATAAATTGTACCTACTAAATGTCATGGTTGTTTAAAAAATAAACATAATCAGGTGTTAAAAGCTTCTATAATAACACAGCAATTATTTTATACCTGCTATTACAAAGCATAGAAAAAGCACAACAGCAATATTAAATTAAAACGTAAGGTATCCTGTAGATTTTCTTTGTGAATAACTGTAATTTAGAACAAAATGATGTTCTAAAGCCTTGTTTACAGATTGGAACTGCAGTCAAGACCTGAATTTTAATTCTGCTGAAAAGCATCAAGCATTACTGTGACACAATTGGAATCAGTGGCCACCTTCAAAGTTAATTAAACCTTAGCACTGATATTATTATTTCAGAAGCTTCTATTTTGAATCTTGTCAGCATAAGTGAGGAACTGTATGGTGAAGTTCAATAATTTAGGGAGATCTAAGCCTAGACCTTGTTATTACTGTTTCACCTTAGTCAGCACCATTATTTCTTTGCTTTCCATTGAATTTATGAGAACATTTAGAACTTTTCAAGTCACTGCGATTGCAGAGGGACAAAAATAATTTTCTAAAGTTTGTTAGCCAATATTACAACATCCAGGGCAACCAGATCTTCTCAAAACTGCAGAAAAGGAAAAGGAATTTTGCATTTAAATGCTGTTACAAGAAAAGTAATCAGAAAAAAAAATTGTGCTGAATATTCATATTGTATTATTGAGTTATTTAGTTTTTCTGCAACATTTGGTTCTACTCATGTTTTAATTAGTAAAGAATGTTCTAATTTATAATATGAATATATTTATTCTAAATGGTATGTTGCAGATTTGCAGTCCATTTTTGTTTTTGTTTGCTTATGACATATGTTGAACTATTTTTAACAGCTCATCTGTATTACACAATTACTGTGAATCTTAAGTTATTAATCTTCTGCATCTTTTACTTTTAGTTTTCATGTGTGCTACAGATAAATTCTAACTTTGACTGTTTAAATTCGCTAAAGTATCGTACTCTAAAGACATTGCACCAAGGCTGTTTCTTTTTTCCTCTAATGCCGGTAGCACATTCACTTCCAACTACAATCATTAGGCAGCAACCAAGAACAATTTTGCTATGAATATGCAGTTTCTTTCCCATGATCATGTGAAACTTTATCAGTAATACTTCTCAAAAAATATTCAAAGTTAGAAGTTGAGCCATAAAAAAATCCCATGTGGCAAATGCTTGGCTGTGCATTCAGTCAAATAAACATAGAATATAGAACACTACAGCACAGTATAGGCCCTTTGGCCCTCGATGTTGTGCCAATCTGTGAAACCAATCTGAAGCCCATCTAACTTACACTATTCCATTTTCATCCATACATTTATCCAATGACCATTTAAATGCCCTTAAAGTTGGTGAATCTACTACTGTTGGCAGGGCGTTCCATGCCCCTACTACTCTCTGAGTAAAGAAGCTACCTCTGAGATCTGTCCATATCTAAAACCCCTCAATTTAAAGCTCTGTCCCCTCGTGCTCGCCATCACCATCTGAGGAAAAAGGCTCTCACTGTCCAACCTGTCTAACCTTCTGATTATCTTATATGTCTCAATTAAGTCACCTCTCAACCTTCTTCTCTCTAACAAAAATAGCCTCAAGTCCCTCAGCCTTTCCTCATAAGACCTATCCTCCATATCAGGCAACATCATGGTAAATCTCCCCGAAACCTTTCCAACACTTCCACATCCTTCCTATAATGCGGTGACCAGAACTGCACGCAATACTTCAAGTGTGGCCACACCAGAGTTTTGTACAGCTGCAGCATGACCACATGGGTCCGAAACTCAATCCCTCTATCAATAAAAACTAACACACTATATGCCTTCCTAACAACCCTATCAACCTGAGTGGCAACTTTCAAGGATCTATATACATTGTCACCAAGATCTCTCTGCTCATCTACACTACCAAGAATCTTACATTAGCCAGTACTCTTTATTCCTGTTGCTCCTTCCAAAGTGAATCACCTCACACTTTTCCACATTAAACTCCATTTGCCACCTCTCAGCTCAGCTCTGTAGCTTATCTATGTCTCTCTGTAACCTGCAACATCTTTCAGCACAATCCATAACTCCACCTACCTTGGTGCCATCCGCAAATTTACTAACCTATCCTTCTATGCCCTCATCCAGGTCATTTATAAAAATGACAAACAGCAGTGGCCCCAAAGCAGATCCTTGTACACCCACTTCAGGATGAACATTTACCATCAGCCACCACCATTTCCCATCAGTCTTTTCTCAGCTAGCCAATTTCTGATCCCATGCCACTGTATTTTCTGCAATAGCCTACCCTGGGGAACCTTATCAAGCGCCTTTCTGAAATCCATATACACCACATCAACCACTTTATCCACATCCACATGTTTGGTCACCTTCTCAAAGAACTCAATAAGGTTTGTGAGGCACAAACTATCCTTCACAAAACTGTGTTGACTATCCCAAATTAACTCATTCCTTTCTAGATGATTATAAATCCTATCTCTTGTAACCTTTTCCAACTCTTTACCCATAACCAAAGTAAGGCTCACTGGTCTATAATTACCAGGGTTGGCTCTACTTCCCTTCTTGAACAAGGGGATGACATTTGCTATCCTCTAGTCTTCTGGCACTATTCCTATAGACAATGATGACATAAAGATCAAAGCCAAAGGTTCTGCAATCTCCTCCCCAGCTTCCCAGAGAATCCTAGGATAAATCCCATCTTGCCTAGGGGACTTATCTATTTTCACACTTTCCAGAATTGCTAACACCTCCTCCTTGTGAACCTCAAGCCTGTCTAGTCCAGTAGCCTGTATCTCAGTATTCTCCTTGACAACATTATCTTTCTCTAGTGTGAATACTGACGAAAAATATTCATTTAGCGCTTCCCCTATCTCCTCGGACTCCACGCACAACTTTCCACTACTTATTGGCCCTAATCTTACTCTCGTCATTCTTTTATTCCTGATATACCTATACAAAACTTTAGGATTTTCCTTGATCCTATCTGCCAACAACTTCTCATGTCCCCTCCTGGCTCTTCTTAGATTTCTATTTAGGTCTCTCCTGGCTAATCTATAACTCTCAAGTGCCCTAACTGAGCCTTCACATCTCATTCTAAGATAAGCCTTCTTCATTTGGATGATTATATGAATAGGAAGGGTTTGGAGGGATACGGGTCGGGTGCTGGCAGGTGGGACTAGATTGGGTTGGGATATCTGGTCGGCATGGACGGGTTGGACCGAAGGGTCTGTTTCCATGCTGTACATCTCTATGACTCTATGACTCCTCCTCTGGATGAGAGCTTCAACTTCTTTAGTAAACCGCGGCTCCCTCGCTCGACGACTTCCTCCCTGCCTGACAGGTACATACTTATCAAGAACACGCAGTAGCTGTTCCTTGAATAAGCTCCACATTTCAATTGTGCCCATCCACTGCAATTTCCTTCCCCATCCTATGTATCATAAATCTTACCAAATCTTGTCATAATTGCCTTTCCCCCAGCTATAACTCTTTCATGGCGGTCTATACCTATCCCTTTCCATTGCTAAAGTAAGCATAACTGAGTTGTGGTCACTATCACCAAAGTGCTCACTTTCCTCAAAATCTTAACACCTGGCTGGGTTCATTACCCAGTACCAAATCCAATGTGCCTCGCCCCTTGTTGGCCTGTCTACATACTGTGTCAGGAAACCATCCTGCACACATTGGACAAAAATTGACCTATCTAAAGTACTCAAACTACAGTATTCCTAGTCAATATTTGGAAAGTTAAAGTCCCCCATAACAGTTGCCCTGTTACTCTCGCTCCTACCCAGAATAATCTTTGCTATCCTTTCCTCTGCATCTCTGGAACTATTCGGAGGTCTATAGAAATCTCCCAACAAGGTGACCTCATCTTTTCTGTTTCTAACCTCAACCCATACTACCACAGTAGATGAGTCCTCAAATGTCCTTCCTGCCACTGTAATCCTGTCCTTGACTAACAATGCCACACCTCCCCCTCTTTTGCCATCTTCCCTGTTCTTACTGAAACATTTAAATCCTGGAACCTGCAACCAACCATTCCTGTCCCTGCTCTATCCATGTCTCTGAAATGGCCGCAACATCGATGTCCCAGGTACCAATCCATGCTGCAAGTTCGCCCACCTTATTTCGGATGCTCCTGGTGTTGAAGTAGACATACTTCAAACCACCTTCCTGCTGCCCGTACATTCTTGCGACCTTGAAACCTTATTTCCGACCTCACTACTCTCAACCTCCTGGACACCGGACCTACAATTTAGGTTCCCATCCCCCTGCTGAATTAGTTTAAACCCTCCTGAAGAGCATTAGCAAATGTCCCCCCAGGATATTGGTATCCCTCTGGTTCAGGTGTAGATCATCCTGTCTGTAGAGGTCTCACCTATCCTAGAATAAGCCCCAATTATTCAGGTATCCAAAACCCTCCCTCCTGCACCATCCCTATAGCCATGTGTTCAACTCCTCTCTCTCCCTATTCCTCGCCTCGCTAGCATGTGGCATAGGTCACAAACCAGAGATAACAACTCTGTTTATTCTCGCTGTAAGCTTCCATCCTAACTCTTGAATTTCTGTCTTAAATCCCCATTTCTCCTCCCACGTATGTCGTCAGTGCCTATGTGAACCATGACCTGGGGCTGCCCCCCTCCCTTCCCTTCCCCCTAAAGGATCCCGAAAACATGATTCATGACATCACGAATCCTGGCACCTTGGAGGCAACACACCAACAGTGAGTCTCTCTCACTCCCACAGAACCTCCTCTCTCTCCCCCTAATTATGGAATCCCCAGTGACAAATGCTCTGCTCTTCTCCCCACTTCCCCTCTGAGCAACAGGGACAGACTCCATGGCTTACCCCGGTAAGTCGTGCCCCCCAACAGTATTCAAAATGGCATACTTATTATTAAGGGGAACGGCCACAGGGGATCCTTGCACTGTCGGCTGGTTCCTTTTCTGTCCCCTGATTGTAACCCATCCACCTTCTTCTTGTACCTGAGGTGTGACTACCTCCCTGTAACTCTTCTCGATAACTCCCAAATGATACGAAGTTCATCCTGCACCAGCTCCAGCTCCAATTCCCTAATGCAGTTTTCGAGGAGCTGGCGTTGGGTGTACTTCCTGCAGATGAAGTCAGGAGGGACATTAGTGGTGACCCTTACCTCCCACATTCTGCAGGAGGAATATTCAACTGCCCTAACCTCCATTCCCACTATTCTGAATTCCTAAAGAGACTACTGAAAAATAAAGAATAAAACAAAAAACTAGTTACCTTACCAATCTGATGCACAGAACTCTTTTTTTGGTTAGAGCAGGAGAATGGGTGGGAGACACTACCAAAGTAGTGTTTCACGTAACGCAACTGCCCAAATATATTACTTCACTTACTTGGCAGTCCCATGTCTGCTTCTGCTCAGCAAGCACTCCGCCTATTCACGAGGTAAATTTTTAAATCAGTGACTCACCTTCCTGGCAGCCCTGGGTTATCGCTCCTGCTCTTCCTGCTGCTGAACATAAAATGGAGGGCCCCGACGCTCGAGGTAAGTTTTGAAATCAGTGATTCACCTTCCCGGCAGATCCCTGGTCGTCACTCCTTCTCTTCCTGCTGTTGAACACAAATTGGAGGACCCCCCCAGCACTCGAGGTACTTTTTTATTAATTAAATTATAATAAAGTCAATCCTTGCATGAAGTCAGTTCTTTTTAGATTTTTTTTTCTCCAATAGGAAAACCCTGATTATTTATACTGGATCTTGTACATGGTGCAGAAACTGACTGAGCTGGATCTTAAAAAAGTGAAAGCAATTGATAAGGTAAATTGAATTATTCCTTGAAAATTGTTTTTAATTATATACTGATAGGACCAAGTAAACATAATTATTAAAATTTACATCATGTAATGTAACTTTACAGTTCAGTGATAAAACAATTGTTTAAAATTTATTTTGTTATTTGACATCAGTTTATTTGTATAAAATGTGCTGTAACTGTTTCACATACACAATTTTATTTCTGTAATCACAGCTTACATTTGCTTGAAAAGTGTTAACTTATTTGTAGGTTTTGAATATTAATTTATACGCACTCTGAACAAGAGATATACAGAGTGAACAGTCTTTAAATCTTATGGGCAGAATTCTTCCTTCTGTGCTTAACAAGAACTATTATTTACTGCTAATAACTAGATTCTAATCAGTGATAAACAACCATGAACTGTCACTATATGGCTGCACTAGTTAAGACTCTAACTCCCTCTTAAAGCCCTGACACACACAAACAGAATGTACAGATGAACAAAACGAGATTGGTTTTAAGGGTTAATAGAAAGTAAAACTGGGAAACAGAATTCAATAGCAACAGACTACATGCTTCACTGACATGATCCTTTTTCTTGCCATGATTTTCTGTTCTTTAATCTCCTCTCTCCAGGTTTATTCACTTCTTTACAGAATATTTGGTACACTACAAATTCTCTTAGTTACTAATTAAAAGGCACAGCTTACAGCACTGGTGGGAGAGAATAACTGGATTTCTTCAGACTTTGGGTACTTTTATTGCAGAGAGATTGAGAGGGAGAGAGACACCTTCTGCCTTTCCACAATTTGAAGGTCTCTCATCATATTGTTCGATGGAATCTTATGTGTTTTGGTGTGAGTTCTGTTGAATTTTGTAAAGGGATTTCTGACGTGAGGCTTAGTAAGATTTCTTGTCCCATCTTGTCAAATTTGCCTTATTAATGACCTATTTTGTCCCTATCACACACTCACATCCGATTCCAACCCCGCATTATCACATGCCATTCAGGGAACAGCTTGCCAGTCAGCGGATGTCTACGAAAAGACTGGCAGCCCTTCCACACCCACAATCTTTAAAAAAAACTGCTATGAACCCAGATAAGCTTTAGCATTATGAAGCTTCCCTGCTTGGTCAAGGATGTTTCCAGAAGATGTCATAGAAGGGAAAGTGGCACCAGGATTCCTTGGTAGGAAAGCAAAGGTCCTGGTTCAGGGAATATGCAAAGATTCCACTTCGTTGAAAAGTGGTAGAAGAGGCCATACCACCAGGCCGTGGCAATCTGGTCTGAGGTCAGTACCCAGGTTATTGCCATCTTCATGATCTAGAGGAATGGCCAGCAATATCATAAGAAGATCAAAGACCTTCTTCACTATACCAGGGTAAGTGCCTTCCCTTCGCTGATCTGCACCCTGTTCCCACCAAGGTTTATGGTTTACCATTCACACTATCACCTTCAACGTGTTCCCTCGCCCATACTGACCAACACCTGCCCCACTCCCTCACCCAAATCTCCCACATTAATAACTCTGCGTGCCCTCTGCACACCTTTGCCTCACTTAGGTAATTTCATCTTTCTCCTACCTGCACTAACTCTAACAGATGTGTCACCCACTGTTATCTCACTGAATCCCTCTCTTTCTCTCATGATGGGAGGAAATAGCCAATAACAGAGCAGAGAGAGTCTGTATCGATGGAGGGGTGCCCAACATTAAGCTCCTAGGAGGAGAGAATGATGGCCCTTGCAGGGCAAGAGTGGTTCAGTCTTGCAGTGGTTCCAAATCATCCATGTCCTGTCAACTCTTCATTCTATTACAACTCTCACAGTAGAGCCACTCAGTGTCATTCATTGGTTATCACTGCTAATCACTGGTCATATGCCTTATCTTTCTTTTACCTTGCAGTTACTGCCAGCATCTCCTGTGTTGAAATGGCTGGCTCCCCTAAAAGTTACCTCCTACACCTCTAAGGGTGAGAGCTCTGAGGCCACAGAGGAAGCATTAGCAAGGCTGCCTCCTTCATCCCTATCAGCTCAGATATTGACACTTCAGTGGAAAACTTTAGCATTAGAAAGTATGAGCTCACAATATAAAGCTGTGCATCTGACTGAGGAAGAAATGGCCTAGATTGCTAGAACTTGGAGGTCTGTCAAAGATCAGCCACCATTTCAACCCCAAGCAGGAGAGGACTGTATGGTGTCAGTATTTGAGGATTTCATCCTCATGCATAAGGAGGAACAGAAGCAGCTGACATATATGGGAGGCTATGACCCACATTGCAGCAATGAAGCTGCAGCAAGCAGTGAGTCATGCGACTGTCTAGCTGCCCTCATCGACAGGTTGGCAGCTATCATGGAGTCCAGCCCACCTTAGGATCTATTGGAGAGGTGCGCTCCATGGCTCAGACGTTGGTCCTCAGTACTGAAGTCTAGATGACAGGAATGGGTCTCCTGGTGAGCATTTTAGGTATCCCTTCCTCAGAATACAGGGTAGTGCCAGGAGGCACCCAGCCACAGAAGAAACAACCCCATTCGAAATCTTTACTCAGGACACTCCAGAGGTGGCTGGCACCTCCACTTCCACTCTGTCTGCCCTCCGTGACTGTTGAAGGTTGAGTGGGAACCTTATAACAATCAACAATGGTAACATGGTTGCCATTTGGCTAGCTTTTAAATCCCAGATTTTTATTCACTTAAAATTTCACATCAGCCGTGGTGCGATTAAAATCCATGCTCACAGGGCATTAATCCAGAACTTTGAATTATTAGTCCAGTGACTTCAGCAGTTCCCACCCTCCAAGAGTTCAGTGTCTACAACTGTCATTACCATACTCTATTTTAATTCCAGATTTTCAAAACAATGTCTGCTCAGTTATGTGGTAATTTGCAGCACTGACTAACATATAATAAGATATCCTTCTTTAAAACATTGGCTGTGTGTCAGGCACTTGATTGAGCAAGTTGCAATTTATTTATGTGTTAATTTTTCTACAGAAACAACAAATAAAATTGCTTACAGTTCATTGAAATTTTTGTATGAATTCACTCTTCAAATTTCAACCTTAAACTGACAAAATATGATTCCAACAGTGGCATTATTGCTTGGAAAGCCCTCGCACAAAGTTTGCCATGTGGAATCTGTAACGAAATATGAGTTAGATATATTTCTAAAGTGTACCATATAGCTTTCATAGTTTAGCAGTTCCAGAGATATAGATAATCAGTGAGGGGTTAGTTGCACAAAGCAATGAGCTCTAGTGTACATCTACTGGACTATCGAGAATATGTAATATGATGCCATATTTGGGGTGTTTGGGGTGACTTTAATGCTTCCTATCTGTTGGTTTAACACGAGGACAGGCATGTAAACTTCAGAGGGTGGCCTTCCCACTGCCAGCTTCAACCTATCAGAAATTTTAGGGGTGCAGTAAAGAGATGCCAGGCCACCTAATGGCTTCCTAAGGGCATATCATCACCATTGCAGGTACTTTACCAGTAGTATTAAAAGGCCCTCACTGTGTGGGCAACTGGCAGCTAGCTGCAGGTCTAGTGTTGGACAAAGGTGTGATCTCTCTGTGTGAGCTTCCTGTGCCCATCAGAAGCTGCCTACTCACCCAGGGCTCTTCACTTCACTTTAACCCTCCACTCTCACATCTTGATTCTGGGACTTGCTGGCACTAATGGGATCCAAGACAGAATTTCCTCCTAAGATAGAGGTGGCAGTTTCACCTTGAAGGTGAATTAAAGGGGAAGGTCTTTGAATACTGCTGCAGTGATCAAGGACAGATATTTTAGCCAGAATTGAGAGGGCACAAGTATCAGGAAAGACTGAACAGACTTTAGAAAAAGCAGGTTGAGTAGTAATCTGATAGATGTTTTTAAGTAATAAAAATATATTTGATACCATAGATATGGAAAACTGCTAAAAAGGATAAACCAGAAGTAGAGACCATAAGTTTCAAATTGCCAGCAGTAAGCTCAATAAAGAATTCGAGAAACGCATCCAAAGAATGCACTATCACAAAGAATAATTCAGGCAAATCACATTGATGTATTTAAGAGAAAATTAAATAAACACACAGGGGTAAAGGAATAGAATGCTGTCCTAATAGTGTTAGATAAGGAGGGGTTGGAGGAAGCTTGTACAGAGCTTCTGTTGGACCAAATGGTCAGTTTCTAAGCTGTAGATAAAGATTTACTATTAAATCTAACAGTGAGTATAAATATTACTGTGTCAGCTAATGAGTTCAATGTCGAGAGATTTACAGATGGACTTACAGTAAACAATCTCATGTAATCATCTTTATGAACTATAGCAAACAGAAACTGATGACTTCAGTGAATCACTGTAAAAGAAGGATTTATTCAGCAAAGTTGGAAGGGGTGCAGGATAGTTACATAGTACTAATTATTTGTGTAAAATTAATACCAGTCACTTATTAGCAGTGCTGTCCATTGATATGATTGATGGGAAAATTACCCAATCATTTCCATTTTGGCCAGGATTTGTGATGTCACCATAGCCAGCCTACTTCCTTTATTAGCTATATGACTACATGTTTCATAGAATAATAAGATTGTTTTCAGGCCCTTCTGGGTTGGAACTGGAAACATATAAACATAGAAAATAGGAGCAGCAATAAGTTATTTGGCCCTTCGGGTCTGCTTTGCCGTTCTGAATTGATTTTAACGAGACCAGCCAGGTGGCCCTCATAGAATATGAGTTCCTTGATTGAGATTGTTAATCTAGTCCAATCAGGAGCTCTGGCTGGCAGATAAAAACAAGAGCGTCAGATGCCCAGTTCACTCTGAGAGCTGGATGTGAGGGAGCTGGATCAGTGTTAAGGATTTACCATATATAAATAAAGGGTGATGGGATACCAGAGTTATTTCACATTCAATATGATCATAGCTGATCATTCAACTCAGTACCCTGTTCCTGCTTTCTCTCCAAGCCCTTTGATCCCATTATCACTAAGAAAGAAATCTAATTCTTTACTGAAAAAATTCAATGTTTTGGCTTTGTCCACCTTCTATTGCAGAGAATTCCACAGTCTCACCACTGTCTGGGTGAAGAAATTTCTCCTCATCTCAGTTTTATTTGTCCTACTCCATATCCTAAACTGTCACCAGGAAGCGAAGAGGGGACTGAAAGTACTGAGGTCGCTGCCATGCCAGTTTTCTGGTCCCAGCCACTTTTGCAGAGGTTGTTCCAGGATAGCAAGGCTAACTACATCCATCTCTTGGTGCATTGCAGGTAGCAGTCGGGGCTGTTAAGGGTTAAGTGAAGCCAATTAATGGAGGTATACTTGGAATTTTCAATAAATTGCACTGAATGGGTTTCCTTTGGTGATTGGTGGTGGCCAGCTGGCAGTAGGCAGGGAAAACATGTTGTGCAAATCTCTCTACTTGCGTGGATGTGCCCAAGAGTAACCCCTCCCACCCTCCAGCCACAACAGTAGCAGCCTGGCTGCTGTATTTGCTTAAATATTTAAAAATCTGGAGAGAAGCCCCTTCATGTTTGAAGGATCTATTCTGTTTATCATAACCTGACGCGACTCTCAAGGTGGAAATCCTCTAATTGGAGCTCCAGCATTGAATGCCTATCCACTGAACTTAATTGAATGGAGATCTTATCTCACCCACGGCTATACATTTCAGGAAATTCTGACCACTTTTGCAATGTGCTGAAGCAACATTTGAAGTTCCTTATCACCAACAGGTTTTGAAAAATTTAAGCCCAAATCTCAATGTTTCTTTTTACATCACAGCTGTACTGACTGGCATTGGTTTCTACACTTACCAAGATATATTGGTTTCTACACTTGCTCAAAATTCTTGGAGGCATAACAATGTAATAGATTATGAAAGATATATTTACATCAGTTTTTCTCTCCCAGGTTCTGGCAATCAATAAATATAACCCTCCAGCTGAAGTGGTAGCTGCCAATGACCACATGACCCACATAATGTATAGCTTTCAGCAACTTCAGAGGATTTATGACAGGTATGTATAATGTCCTTAACTGAACTTGTATTTTTCACCTGTAGAGGGTGCTTAAACATTGCAAAATTGTGCACCTAAGGATTGGCTTTAGTCTAATTTAGATGTTTGATGCTTTTGCTCATTGAAAAATCTCTTTCACTTTCAGTTGTAAAGCATTTGGGATTATTAGTTGTTTATTGCCTTCTTGTTAATAGATATAGTTAGGCAGGGTTGGATGATGTTTCAAACATTCCAAATTTGATATGTCTGATGCAATACTATTAAAGACCTTGTGTACTAACTGACAATGATTGTTGACCTTAATATTTTCATTGCTTTTATTCATTCCATCTATGCTGTGGATTATATGTTGTCAACGTTATGCATTTTAACTTATTCATAGAATGTAGAGTAGTAAAGCACAGAAGAAGCCCATTTAACCCATTGGCTTTGTCCAGCACATTCTAAGAGCATTTCAGCTATTCTCAGCTCCTTCCTCATGTTGCGGCAATATCATTTCTCCTAGAAAAATTAATCAGATTCCTAATGAAGGCTACTGTTGAATTCATTTTCAGACCGCACATTCCAAATTTTAACCATTTGCTGCACAAGAGATTGTCCTGTCATGTTGCCTCTGATTCTTTGGCCAAATTGTGCTCTCTGTTATGAATTCTTCAGCATTGCAAACAGCTTGTTTTTGTTAACTCTATCTCAACACTTCTTAATTTAACACAATTCTGTCAGATCAGTTCACAGCCATCTATGCTGTAAATTTCTCTGGTCTATTACCTCTCATCCTTGGAACCATTCTGATGAATCTCTTCTGCACTCTCACCAATGCCTTTACATGCTTCCTAATTGCGGAACACAGATTGGATAAAATACTGGACTTGGGGTCAAATTAGTGTTTAATATTAGTTTATATAACTTCCCAACAAATGTCTTATTGACCGCTTTTGTTGTTCCTCACTAAGATATATTCTTGACTAACAAGGGAGTCAGATTTTCAGGGGTACGCAAGAATGTGGATTTGAGGCCAAAGTCAGATCAGCCATGATTTTATGGATTGGCAAAGCAAGCTCATAGGGCTGAATGGCCTACAACTACTCCTATTTTTGTTTGCTCATGTACATATTATATGTGCATTATGTCCTGCCACCTTCAAAGATTTGTGCTGAAATAGTGTTTTTTAACATTGCACCACTCAGCATGCATTCTCTTTCCTTATTCTTCTGACTAACACCTACATTAATGTTCATATGATTAATGTACATCTGCTCATTGCACCTGCCTGGTTGATGAAGACTATTATGATCAATCTCAGCGTTTACTTTCAGGTTTTCCATACATTTCAAAATTGTGCTGTTCCTACAAGCACAAGCCATGAATCTAAACCAGCAATGGTCCTAGCATTGAATCCTGGGAGAGTTTGTTGTAAGCCTCCTAGCAGTCTACAATAAAACTACCCACTAAAACTTTGTTTTGCATCCTGTAGCCAATTTTGTATCCATGCTGCAAACACATTTATCCTGTGGGTTTCAATTTTGCCATTAAACTCATTATGTAGTACTTTATCAAATCTTTTTGGAAGTCTCAACTTGAACATTGATTATTGAATTGTGAAAAGCATCATGGCCAAACCCAGTTTAATCCTCAATAAATAATGATAAAAAGAACCCGGCTGCCTTTTGTTTAAGAGTCGAGAGTGTGGTGCTGTAAAAACACAGCAGGTCAGGCAGCATCGAGGAGTAGGAGAATCAATATTTCAGCCAAAGCCCTCCATCAGGAGCTCTGATCTCCAGCATCTGCAATTCTCACTTTCTCCTGCCTTTTGTTTAACCTGGGCATTTACGCCTTCCCAGAAACTGTATCATTTACCTGTTTCCCAGCTACCAATCGTGACTTGCCAGACAATTAAACCAGGAAAATCCCTTCACCCTGAGTCATTTATAGCAGGTAATGTAATTGGTAGCATGGTGATGGTTTGTTTTCCTGGCACAAACCATTTGGTTTAACAAGACCTCTTTAATACCAGTAGAGAATGGACTCTAGGAGAAAGTGAGGACTGCAGATGCTGGAGATCAGAGCTGAAAAATGTGTTGCTGGAAAAGCGCAGCAGGTCAGGCAGCATCCAAGGAGCAGGAGAATTGACGTTTCAGGCATAAGCCCTTCTTTAGGAATGAGGAAGGTATGCCAAGCAGGCTAAGATAAAAGGTAGAGAGGAGGGACTTGGGGGAGGGGCATTGGGAATGCGATAGGTGGAAGGAGGTTAAGGTGACGGTGATAAGCTGGAGAGGGGGTGGGGGCGGAGAGGTTGGGAAGAAGATTGCAGGTCAAGAAGGCGGTGCTGAGTCCGAGAGTTGGGACTGAGATAAGGTGGGGGGAGGGGAAATGAGGAAGCTGGAGAAATCTGCATTCATCCCTTGTGGTTGGAGGGTGCCTAGGCGGAAGATGAGGCGCTCTTCCTCCAGGCAATGTGTTGCCATGGTCTGGCGATAGAGGAGGCCAAGGACCTGCATGTCTTTGGTGGAGTGGGAGGGGGAGTTAAAGTGTTCCGCCACGGGGCGGTTTGGTTGGTTGGTGCGGGTGTCCCAGAGATGTTCTCTGAAACGTTCCGCAAGTAGGTGGCCTGTCTCCCCAATGTAGAGGAGGCCACATCAGGTGCAGCGGATGCAGTAAATGATGTGTGTGGAGGTGCAGGTGAATTTGTGACGGATATGGAAGGATCCCTTGGGGCCTTGGAGGGAAGTGAGGGGGGAGGTGTGGGCGCAAGTTTTGGATTTCTTGCAATTGCAGGGGAAGGTGCCAGGAGTGGAGGTTGGTTTGGTGGGGAGTGTGGACCTGACGAGGGAGTCACAGAGGGAGTGGTCTTTCCGGAACGCTGATAGGTGAGGGGAGGGAAATATATCCCTGGTGGTGGGGTCTGTTTGGAGGTGGCGGAAATGACGAAGGATGATACGATGTATCTGGAGGTTGGTGGGGTGGTAGGTGAGGACCAGTGGGGTTCTGTCCTGGTGGCGATTGGAGGGGCAGGGTTCAAGGGCGGAGGAGTGGGAATGGAGGAGATGCGGTGGAGAGCATCGTCAACCACGTCTGAGGGGAAATTGCGGTCTTTGAAGAAGGAGGCCATCTGGGTTGTTCGGTAATATAACAGTTCCTGATGATGCTTGGCACAATCCGTAGACTTGGGGATCCCATGTTTTTGGCCTTATTGTAATCAGTGGTGGGAAGGAAAGAATGGATTATCTACATTAGTTCAGTTAGCTTGAGACTATTTAAGTATGGAGAAAGTGGGTACTGCAGATGCTGGACATTCCTAATGAAGAGCTTATGCTCGAAACGTTGACTCTCCTGCTCCTTAGATACTGCCTGACCGGCTGTGTTTTTCCAGTGCCACACTTTTTGATACCTGTTTAAGTATGCGAAAATGAGGACTTCAGATGCTGGCGATCAGAGTCGAGAATGTGGTGCTGGAAAAGCAAAGCAGATCAGACAGCGTCCAAGGAGCAGGAGAATCAATGTTTCGGGCATAAGCCCTTCATCAGAAATGAGGTTTGTGGGCCAGAGGGGCTGAGAGATAAACGGGTGGGGCTGGGTGGAAGGTAGCTGGGAATGTGATATGTGGTTGAAGGAGGGGGCAAAAAGGTGATAGGTCAGAGATGAGGATAGAGCGGATGGGTGGAAAGAAGGATGGACAGGTCAAGAGGGCAGTGCTGAGTTGGAGGCTTGTGACTGTGAATAAGGTGGGGGGAGTGGAAATGAGGAAACTGGTCAAATCCACATTGATCCTCTGTGTTTGCAGGGTTCCAAGGCGGAAGATGAGGTGTTCTTCCTCCAGGCATTGGGTGGTTAGGGATTGGCGATGGAGGAGACGCAGGACCTGCATGTCCTTGGTGGATTGGGAGGGCGAGGTAAAGTGTTCGGCCACAGTGCGGTGGGGTTGATTGGTGCAGGTGTCCCAGAGATGTTCTCTGAAATGATATGCAAGTTGGCATCCTGTCTCCCTAATGTAGAGGAGACTACATTGATTTCAACGGATACAGCAGATAACGTGTGTGGAAGTACAGGTAAATTTCTGTTCAATATGGAAGGATACTTTGGGGCCTTGGATGGAGGTAGGGCGGAGATGTGGGCACAGGTATTGCACTTGTGTTGGCAGGGGAAGGTGCCGGAAGTTGAGTGTGGGCTGGTGGGAGGCGTGGATCTGACAAGGGAGTTGCGGAGGAAAGGATCTCTCAGAAGCATAGATGGGGTGAGAAGGGAAGTATATCCTTAGTGGTTGGGTCTGTTAGTAGGTGGCGAAAGTGGCGGAGGATGATGCAATGTACCCGGAGGTTGATAGGGTGGAAGGTGAGGACCGGGGGATACTGTCCTTGTTGCGATTGAAGAGGTGGGGTTCAAGGGTGGAGGTCCGGGAAGTGGAGGAGATGTGCTGGAGGACATTGTCGACCACATGGGAGGGGAAATTGTGGTTTTTGAAAAAGACGCCATCTGGGATGTTCTATAGTGGAATTGGTTATCCTGGGAGCAGATGCGGCGGAGATGGAGAAATTGGGAATAAGAGATTTTGTTTTTACAGGAGGTAGGGTGGGAGGCGGTGTAGTCCAGGTAGCTGTCGGAGTCTGTGGGTTTGTAGTAGATATCAGTGGTTAGTTGGTTGCCGGAGATAGAGATGGAGAGGTCCAGGAAGGGGAGGAAGATGTCTGAGATGGTCCCGTTTAAGTATGTCTACTGACTCCCCTTAAGTGCATGGTCCTACCAGACACTAATACCGTCTATGAACTGAATACATTTGAACACAGAGTAAAGCCTTGTGTGTTATGGCTCACCATTTCGGCACGAGAATCAAGCTCCATTATTTAGGATTTGATGTGTTTTATCTCCTGGTTATAATTTTTTTGGAACCAGTGCTCTAATGGGGGACTTTAAGCTATGTTTGGATAGATTAATTTAGATGGGCCAAAGAACTTCCTCATCTGTCCCTACCTTGTGATTAACGTATTCATTAAAATAAAAAAAAACATAATTTTTCCATTGACCCTGGGGCTGCTGTCTCATTAGAGAGAGATAACTAGTGGTGGGTTAACATCGAGTCATCACACATCAAGGGAGAGGAGAGGTAGAGAAGGATAGTCCTTCATGGTAACTTCAGTACCTTAGTATCCTAAACCATTGCAGCTCTTCAGAAAGAAAAATAAAAGTTTCTGCTCATATTATGCTTTCATGTACTGGGTCATCACCAATTGCTGTGTTTTTAAAATTTATTCATGGGATGTATGCACTGCTGGCTACTTCAGCATTTATTATTTATATTGATATTTAATGTGTATCCCTAATTACTCAATGAGATTAAGAGTTATGGATCTGGAGTCATATGTAGATCAGACCCAAGTAGGGACAGGAGATTTCCTTCCCTGAAGGACATTAGTTTGCACCATCTGCCATGGTGGGACATGATACGATTGTCATGAAAAAGTGTTTATTCCAAGACTGTCTTCACTTCAGGTTTTTCATCATCTAGCTTTACAGTCAGTGAAACACTTGTTGAAATGAAGTTACTGTTTAAATGGGAGGGAAGTGACAGCTAATTTGTGCATAACAACATTCCACAAACTGCAGTGAGAAGTGACTCGGTAAGTATTTTCTGAAGATGTTGTTTGAGGGCTAAAGACTGGTCAGGTAGATATTCTCATTCATTATTACCTAATTGAATAAATGGCAATAAATTTCCACAGGCCTTCTGGTTCAAGTTTGTTTTGCACTGAGATTGCAATGGGATGAGTGAACTTCTTTAGCCAGTTTTCACAGAATTTTGTTTGGGGCCAAACCATGTCATTTGCTAAAGAAAGTCAACCACATCAGACATGTTCAAGGCGGGGAGGACTGCTAAGTCAGAAATTTCCTCAACCGCAATCTGGCAAACAACCAATGGCTGATATGCCAGCTGATAAGAGATTCCTTGGCCACTTAATGCCACAGCTGAAGCCTACTTGTGAGTCTAGTCCGGAGTGTGGGCTGACACCCTGAAGAAACATTTTGAGTTTCACAATCTACTATTACAGGGGATCACTAAGACAAACCAGACTTTTTGCTGAGGGATTTTGTTCAGCTTGCATTGTATTCTGTGGGATCTCTGGACTGGCTGGTGCCCACAGTAAGGGAAGATGTATGTAAATCATTTGAAATGAAGGGAATGTCGTCACATTCATTTGCAACCTTAGGATTAGGAGCCATTTGAGGGAGGTGTGGCAGGAAAGTGGTACCAGAACTTATATAAAAAAAACATAGTTACCCATTTTTCTTTCAATGCATGGTCTTTGATTTATTGCTGATTAGATAATGCCAACATTCATGGGAACTTAGGAACAGAAGGAGACCATTCAACAGATCTCATCTGTCTGTTTTACTGTTCAGTTAGATATTTGGTAATTTTTATCTTAAATTCATCTATCCATCTTGGTTCTTTAACACATAATAGCACTGGGAAAGAAAATTGTATTAAACACAGATGTGAAATTTTGAATAGACCATTCTCTAACATTTCTGCTACTATAACATGTCTGAATAAAGAGGTTATTCTCTGTGTAATGTACTGGGAGTGGAGGGGTGGGCATAATTCATTCATGGCATGTCTGTGCCAACGTTAGGCCAGCATTTATGGCCCTCCATATTTGTTGTTGAGAAGGTGGTGATAAACTGCCCTCTTGAATCAATGTAGTCCATTTGCTATAGACTCACAATGCCATTAGGGCATATGTGCTGTCCTTGTCATTCCAGATGGTGGAGGCTATGGATTTGAAAAGTGTTGTCTAAGGACCATTGGTGAATTCCTGCAGTATAGCAGATGGTATACACTGCTGCTGAGCATGGGTGGTGGAGGCCTTGAATGTTTGTGGATTTAGTGCCAATTAGTGGGCTGCTTCTTGAGTGTTGTTAGAGGTATTAACAAGTGATTTTTGAATGAGGCATAATTTGCTATAACTACAATTAGCCAACAGTTACATTCCCCTCCATGATCTTTATTCCAAGCTTTCCTCTTTTTTGATTAATTGTCATGGTGGTATGTTTATGATGCCTGACCTTTAACACTGAAGCTGAACCATTTTAACTACTATCTGGACTTTGGAAAGAGGACAGCAAGATTCCTTTTCTCCCAAACCTAATGCTTCTTATTCTCCAAAGTTCTCATTAGACAATCATAGAACATAGAACATTACAGCGCAGTACAGGCCTTTCGGCCCTCAATGTTGTGCCGACCTGTGAACTAATCTAAGTCCACCCCTCTACACTATCCCATCATCATCTAGATACTAATCCAAGGACTGTTTAAATGCCCCTAATGTGGCTGAGTTAACTACATTGGCAGGCAGGGCATTCCACGCACTTACCACTCTTTGAGTAAAGAACCTGCCTCTGACATCTGTCTTAAATCTATCACCCCTCAATTTGCAGCTATGCCCCTTTTTACAAGCCGACATCATCAACCTAGGAAAATGACCCTCACTGTCCAGCCTATCTAATCCTCTGATTATCTTGTATGTCTCTATTAAATCCCCTCTTAGACTTCTTCTCTCCAATGAGCACAGACCCAAATCCCTCAGCCTTTCCTCCAGACTAGGCAACATTCTGGTAAATCTCCTCTACACTTTTTCCAATTCTCCCACACTCTTCCTGTAATGGGGCGACCAGAACTATGCACAGTATTCCAAGTGAGACTGCACTAGCATTTTGTACAGTTGCAGTGTTACATCATGGCTCCCGAATTCAATCCCTGTACCAATAAAACCTAACACACTGTATGCCTTCATAACAGCACTATCAACCTGGATGGCAACTTTCAGGGATCTATGTACATGGACACCAAGATTCCTCTGCATATCCACAGTACCAAGAATCTTTCCATTGATCCAGTATTCTGCTTTCCTTTTATTCTTCCCAAAGTTATTCACCTTACATTTATCTACATTGAACTCCATTTGCCACCTCTCAACCAAATTCTGCAGTTTATTCAAGTCCCCTTGCAATCTGCAACAATCTTCCACACTGTCCACCCACTCTCCAATGCATTCAAGAATGAACAGTCTTGTCTTTGCAAAATAGCTGTTTCTCCCAGCAGGGCAGAATTTTCAGTGCTTCAAGTACACAGAACAAAGGCATTTTTAACCTTTGACTGATCTGTCAACCATTATATATTGCATAAATGTTTTATGGCTACTACTTCTAGATTTATTTGTACTCTACCATTTCTCAGGTAATGGCTACACTTTCATGTGCTTTTTATAGGTTGACATAACCTCTTAGTTTATCTTCTAGTTTAATTGCAATATACTGTATTACCTCTGCTGTTTGTTCCAAACTCTGTCCAATTCAGACCTTGCATTATAGAGCCATAAAGTCATACAGCATAGAAATAGACCCTTTGGCCCAACCAGTCCAAGCTGAACATAATCCCTAAACTAATCCTACCTGCTTGCTCCTGCCCCATATCCCTCAAAACCTTTCCCAATCATGTACTTATCTAATTGTTGTTTAAATGTTGTAACTGTGCCCACATCCACCAATTCCTCAGGAAATTCATTCCACACACGAACCGCCCTCTGTGTAAAACATTTTTTAAATCTCTCTCCTCTCCCAAGACTTGAAATCCTCCATCCTAGGGAAAAGACACCTACCATTAATGCAATCGATATCCCTCATGATTTCATAAACCTCTACAAGATCACCTCTCAACCTCTTATGCTGCAGTGAAAAATATCCCAGCCCTTCCAGCCTTTCTTTATAACTCAAACCTTCCATACCCAGCAGCAGCTTGGTAAATCTTTGCTTAACCATCTCCAGCTTGATAATATCCTTCCTAGAACTGGGTGACCAGGACTGGACACAGGATTCCAGAAGAAGCCTCACCAATGTCCTGTAAAACCTCAGCATGACTTCCCATATTCAAAGGACTGAACAATGAAGGCAAATGTATTAAATGCCTTTTTAACAACCCTGTCTACATGCGATGTTAACTTCAAAGAATTATGTAACTGAACCTACAATACTACCCAAAGCCCTGCCATTAATTGTGTAAGTCCTGCTCCTATCTGCTTGCAATGCCTCACAATTATCCCAACTAACTCCATCTGTCATTTTTCAGCTCCTCGACCCAATTGATCAAAATCCTTTTGTAAATTTAGAAAACCTTCTTCACTGTCTATTATGCCATCAATGTTGGTGTTGTCTGCAAACTTACTAACTGTGCTTTCTATATTCTCATCCAAATAATTTATATAAATGACAAACATCTGAAAACTGAAGGCAAATCTGCCTCTAGTCAATCTTAGCTGAAATTTTGTTCACAACTGAGGTTTACAAGTTGGCTATTGGCCATCATAAGGCCCATCACTGCATTTCTTTAGTAAAGCTCTTCTTGCATTCAGTCAAAACTACCTCAGTGAATATATACTGAACTTCACATGTCCAATCCATGCTCTGTGACATGTAATGATTGACAGGTAAAAGTTAATGGTATGTAGCAGTGATGCATCAATCTGTTTCATGGCTATATTGTTGAATTATTTAAGTGAAAGTGCTGAGGCTCAATATGAATAAGTGGTTAGTGAGTTTGATTGAATTCCACTGTCATCTTGTACTTTTAAGAATCTGGCATATTGACTAATGTGGGTAACCGCTAAAGTGGGTTCCTATTGGTGCTGTCCCAGCTGAATTGACCTCATCCAGTAAAATGCTAACAACATAGCAACATTGTTTCATGATTCTGGTAATAGCACTAAGTTTAACAGCCTTCAAGTCAGCGGAAAACCAGTTGCTGAAGTATTGCCATCTGCTGCAGGAAATTCTTCAATGAACAGCACCATAAAGCAATCATACACACACGCACATACACATACATATGCCTTTGCTTTTTTGCTCCACCACTGTCCATCTCAGTCTTTATTCTTTTTATTTGTAACAGGCTACACAAGTTATTTCATCACCTTTCCAACTAACTAATACCAGAAAGATGGCACAGTTTTTATTCATTCACAGGATGAGGGCATTGCTGGCTAGGCTAGCATTTAATGCCCATCACTAATTGCCCAGAAGGCAGTTGAGATTCAACTATATTGCACTTATCCCTGGACCATTTGGACAACAAGGATACCTACATCCTGCTAATTGACTACAGCTCTGCCTTCAACATCATTATCTTCTTCAGACTGATTTCAAAATGTCGTGATCTTGGTCTCAGCTCAGCCCTCTGTAACTGGATCCTCAGCTTTCTAACCTACAAACTGCAATCAATGTAGATAGGTAACTGCATTTCTTCCACAATAACACTTAACACTGTTCACCCACGAGAGTTGCAGAATTCCAAACGAAGACCATCTATCGGTTCACTGGCAACACCACTGTAATAGAAAGGATATCTAACAATGTCCAGCCAAAATACAGACGGGAGATAGAGGGTTTGGTGAAGTGGTTCAATGAGAACAAGCTCTCTCTCAACATAGGCAAGACTAAAGAACTGATCATTGACTTTAGTAAGGAAGGAGTAGAACATGCCCCCATCTACATCAATGGAACTGAGGTCGAGAGGGTGGAGAGTGTCAAGTTCCTTGGAGTGACAATACCAACAACCTGTCCCAGTCTTCCCACATAGTTGCAATGGTGAAGAAGGCACAACAACACCTTGCTCAGGCAGCTCAAGAGATTTGGCGTGTCTATAAAGAGGATTCCTGAAGAAGGGCTTATGCCCGAAACGTCGATTCTCCTGCTCCTTGGATGCTGCCTGACCTGCTGCGCTCTTCCAGCAACACATTTTTCAGCTCGTGTCTATAAAGACCCTCACTTCTGAAGACCTCCTCGTGGGTCTGCTCCTGGGCCTGGCTAAACTGGCCATCAACAGGTCCAGGCAGCAGGCCGTGGAGGGGGTCGTTAGGGCCGACTGCCTGCCCCTCTTCCGCGGTTACGTTAGGGCCCGGGTGTCCTTGGAGAAGGAGCACGCGGTGTCCACCAACACCCTGGAGTTGTTCAGGGAGAGGTGGGCGCCGCAGGGAGTGGAGTGCATTATTTCCCCCTCCAACTCTATTTTGATTTAGTCCCTACCTTTACTGTTTGATCACACAGCATTGCCTTTTTTATGAAGGGCACTGCTTGTCACTGGCCACTTGGGTGTTTTCCTATCTTCCTGGTGGTGGAAATTGAATAAAGATTCGTTCACTTTGTGTCTCTCACTGTGTTTCACACCTGCACACACACACCATGGGTGCTGAGGAAAAAAATAAGCACTACTGCAGTTAGGTGGTCGTGTGGGGGTTAAATTTTAAAAAAAAGGACAGAAGTGTCTCTTTGTGAAGAAAAAAGGAAAGACCCTCACTAACTTCTACAGATGCACAATTGCAAGCATATTGTGCGGGTGCATGACGGCCTGGTATGGAAACTGCTCTGCCCAGGATTGGAGGAAACCGCAGAGGGTGGTGTGCACAGTCCAGGCCATCACAGGAGCCAACCTTCCATCCATGTACTCCATTTACACAGCTCGCTACTGCAGAAAGGCAGCCAACATCATCAAAGACCCTTCACGTCCCAGTAATGATCTCCTACAATCTCTTCCGTCATGCAGAAGATACAGAAGCCTGAAATCACCTACCAGTAGATTCAAGGACCACTTCTTCCTGGCCAATATAAGACCATTGAATGGACTATCTAGCCTCAAATAATGCTGATCTTGTGAACATTGATCTCTCTTTTATGGCCTGTGCAATGTTACCAGTATGCCTCCTGTTCTGTACATCATTGCTTAATATGATCTGCCTGTAGTGCTTGTAAGAGTGTGGTGCATCCAAGGAGCAGGAGAATTGACGTTTCGGGCATAAACCCTTCATCAGGAATGAGAGGCTTTGAATATGGGAAGTCATGTTGAGGTTGTACAGAACATTGGTGAGGCACCTTCTGGAATCCTGTGTCCAGTTCTGGTCATCAGCAGGTCACAAGCTTCATTCCTGATGAAGGGTTTATGCCCGAAACTTTGATTCTCCTGCTCCTTGAATGCTGCCTGACCTGCTGTGCTTTTCCAGCACCACACTCTCGACTCTGATCTCCAGCATCTGCAGTCCCCACTTTTTCCTGTACTGCTTGTAAACAAAGCTTTTCACTGTACTTCAGTACACATGACAACAAATAAATCAATCAATATTGCTGTGGATCTGGAGTCACAAAAAGACCAGGCTGGGTAAGGATGAGAGTTTACTTCCCTAAGAGGCATTAGTGAACCAGATGGGATTTTTCAACAATCAACAATGGATTCACAGTCATCAGTATATTCTTAACTCCACCACCTACCAAGATTGGATTCAAACCTACGTCCCAGAACATTACCTAGGTCTCTGGATTAACAGTCTAACCGTAATGTCACTAGGCTACCACCTCCCTGATCAAGTACTTCCACATTTCAACATTTACCCAGTACAAGAGCTCCTCATTTGGTGCCCCCTCCCTACCCCTTATCACTGTACTCTATGACTCACCTGTTGTTTAGTTCAGCAACTGAATCTTATGGGACGTGTACAACAGTGCTTGGCTTACAAACATTGAGGAGAATAATGTAGGGTGCTGGCCCACTGACATTGCTCTTCGGCTGCAGCTTCAGTTGACAGTGATAAACCTTCATGTTGACAGCATCAGATTTTCACATTGACAGTGAAATTCACAAGCAACATCTCTGAGCAGAGCTTATGTTACAAAATATTTATCTCTTAAATGGCTGCAACTCTTTAATTTTCCAAAACTACATAATTTTGATATGAACTGCTGCTCTTCATGAATATATGTTTAAAACTGAATCTGGGAAATACCAGATAATTAACTTTGCTTTAAACCAGCTTGAGTTTCTCAGCATAGAGAAACTGGGTGGCCCGGTGGCACAGTGGTTAGCACTGCTGCCTCATAGCGCCAGAGACCTGAGTTCAATTTCCGCCTCAGGCGACTGACTGTGTGGAGTTTGCATGTTCTCCCCGTGTCTGCGTGGGTTTCCTCCGGGTGCTCCGGTTTCCTCCCACAGTCCAAAGATGTGCAGGTCAGGTGAATTGGCCATGCTAAATTGCCCGTAGTGTTAGGTAAGGGGTAAATGTAGGGGTATGGGTGGGTTGTGCTTCGGTGGGTCAGTGTGGACTTGTTGGGCCAAAGGGCCTGTTTCCACACTGTAATGTAATCTAATCTAATCTAAAATCATAGATAATTGACCTATTTCTCCAGCCCCACAGCATATTTACTTGAGATACTCAAGATAGCAATGCCAGCAGAATGTGCCAGCAGAAGAATCCAGATTTTGTTTCAGCATTCATTTAAGAAAAACCTAATCGCAGCAATCAATATTTTTGTGCTAAATCTCTCAATTCCGAGCTTTTCAAAAGTTTCCAGTGCATTGCTATGCTTGTTATTGAATAGGTTTTATGCCTGCGCAACTCATAAGACTCATCATCTTCCTTCTGCCTATTAGAAATTGAACTAAAATTTTCAACATTTACTTCGTTTAGGACACTTGCTGTCATGTGCAAAATAGTGGATTCCCAATCAAGATATAAAAAAACCTCGTGAAGCACTTGATCACCCAGTTTCCTGTAGAAAATATAGTTTGAATGACTCTGAACGTGTCATGTTAATGCAAAATTTACAACTGTAGAAATGTGGTGAAGAAGGAGAAAGAATAGTAACTTGCACGGAGTCAGAGTTGAGCGGTATGAGAGGCGTGGGTTCTGTTACTTTTCACCTTTGATATGTGAGTTGAAAAACTCAGAGTGAATAAAAGAATAACATAAAGGTTCTGCATGGAATAAACATGACTGAACTATTGAACCAGGTTCGCTGAAAGCAGTTTAAGACCTGAATCTTCCCGGGTCCTTGGAAGCTGGTGGTGTATGAGATTGTAAGATGGGTGCTAGTGTAGAAGTGGGGATAGATTGAAGCCAGGAAAGTAGCAAAAAGTCCCAATGGGACAGCTCCCCAATTCTGTTCTGCCTCTGAATATAATTCTTAGGATGTGTTACCATGGAGATGGGCAACCATTGAGACCAAGTTCCACTTATGGGTTATTTTCATACATGTGTGAAGTTTGCTTGGTGTTGCAAAAGCCAAGTCAAGAGGCAATCTCCTGGCTCAAGGTCAAAGGATTTTCAGAGCTGGCTCCCTATGCTGCCACCTTGCTATAAAATAACCACAAACTCTGCTAAATTCATTCCCTTTACACTCTGATGGCCCCAGCTGCTCTGGTCAATTTATCGTGGAATCTTACGCAAGGTTTTGAGAGCATCTCCATTTTAAGGTACCTGGTGAGCTTCTTGAGCCGCTGCATTCCATGTGGTTAGGTAGACTCACATTGCCACTAGGGAGGGAATTCCAGGATTTTGATCCTACGACACTGAAGGAATATATTTTCAAGTCATGGTGGTGAGTGATTGAGGGTTTGGAGGAGTTGTCTAGAGAGGTTTGGTGAATTTCTACAGTGCATCTTGTAGTTGGTACACATTGCTGCTACTGAATATCATTGGAATGAATATTTATGAATGTGGTGCCAATCAAGTGGGCTGCTTAGGCCTGGATGGTGTCAACCTTCTTGAGTGTTGTTGGAGCTGCAGCCATCCAGGCACGTGGGGACTATTCCATCACACTCCTGACTTGTGCCTTGTAGATAGTGGACAGGCTTTGGGGAGTCAGGAAGTGAGATACTTGCTGCAGTATTCCTAGCCTCTGTTCTACTGTTGAGGCCACAGTATTATGTGGTTGGTTATGCGGAGTTTATGTTCAATAGTAACCCCCAGTATATTGAAACCGAGGAATTCAGTGGTGGTAATGCCATTAAATGTCAATGGCAGTGATTAGATTGTCTCTCATTGGAAATGGACATTGCCTGGCATTTGTGTGGCATGAATGTTACTTACCATATGTTTGCCCAGGCCTGGATATTGTCCTTCATTTGGGCATAGACTGCTTCAGTATCTGAGGAGTTTCAACTACTGCATAACATTATACAATCATTGGTGAACATTCCCACTTCTGACCTCTTGATGGAGCAGCTGAAGGTGTTTGGACCAAGGACACTACCCTGAGGGAGTCTTGTAGAAACGTTCTGGAGCTGAGATGACTGACCTCTAACAACCACAACCATCACCTTAAATGCCAGGTGTGACCTCAATTAGCAGAGACATTTCCCCCTGATTCCCATTGACTCCAGTTTTGCTCGGGCTTCTTGATGCCACATTAGGTCAAATGTAGCCTTGATGTTAGGGGCAGTCGCTCTCATCTCTGAAATTCAGTTCTTTAGAATGATGATGTTGGGTGCATTTGTACTTACAGTATTACATTTTATTTTGCTCAAAATTTGCAGAAATCCATGTAAAATTCTGTAAATCCCTCTTAAGAAATACAATCAGTCTGACCTAATATTAGGACACAGACAGACTTTAAACACCTTCAATGTATTATCTGAGCTGAGATGGTACCTGTTGTTAAAAACTACCTTGAGAAGGTAACTTTAAAAAAGTTCTGGGATTTACATATGAAGGAATCAAACTAACATGATCAGTCTAAAAGATGAAGACTCCAGTTGAATTTGTTTAATATTACATTCCATGACACTGCAATCCTGTTGCTATAAATTCTGTGCCATACAATTCTGCTCCAAAACCACCTGATGAGGAAGCAGTGCTTCGAAAGCTAGTGCCTCCAAATAAACCTGTTGGACTATAACCTAGTGTTGTGTGATTTTTAACTTAGCCTTTTCTCAGCCTGATAAAAGAAATTAAACTAGACTGACAATCTGCCATTGAACAAGGCACCAGAAACGATAACAACATACAAGACCTCTTTCCACCTATCACATTTCCGACGCCCCTCCCCCAAGTCCCTCCTCCCTACCTTTTATCTTAGCCTGCTGGACAAACTTTCCTCATTCCTGAAGAAGGGCTTATGCCCGAAACGTCGATTCTCCTGTTCCCTGGATGCTGCCTGACCTGCTGCGCTTTTCCAGCAACACATTTTCAGCTCTGATCTCCAGCATCTGCAGACCTCACTTTCTCAACATACAAGTCCTGCCAACCTTACAAAATCCTCCTTAAGAACATCGGATGGTTTTTGCTAAATTTGGGAGAGAGCTATGCTACAACTAGGCAAGCAGCAGCTTGATAATATTCATTCTCATCGAATCACACATTGCAGAAAATAGGCTGAATTTTGCTGAAAAGTTTTTTAAAGACACAGTTGCTAGACTGGGCCTGTTGCAGGAGGTGAGGGGACCAATAAGAGGGAAAAAATACTTTATTTTATCCTCACTAATCTATGTGTAACAGATAACAGATTGATAACAGTAATAGAGTGACCACTGTACAATTCTTATGAACACAAATTTTGGCCTTCACATTATTATGACACAACTTGACAAATCACAAATCAAAGAGGAGACTCAGATAGAGGTTATGATCATTTGTTCAAGCATATGCTAGGAGAGGCAGCCTTAATACAATCTAATTCTGGATTACTGGTGCTGGAAGAGCACCGCAGTTCAGGCAGCATTCAAGGAGCTTCGAAATCGACGTTTCGGGCAAAAGCCCTTCATTCCTGATGAAGGGCTTTTGCCCGAAACGTCGATTTTGAAGCTCCTTGGATGCTGCCTGAACTGCTGTGCTCTTCCAGCACCACTAATCCAGAATCTGGTTTCCAGCATCTGCAGTCATTGTTTTTACCTTAATACAATCTAAGACAGAAGTCTGGAAATGCCAATGTGAGATATTGTGTTATAGGTTATTTTTATTAACACTCACCAGCTCACTATATTCATTAACACTGGGTTCCTATTCATTCATTCATAACACTTTACTAACCCATTATTTACTGTAACACGGTCTCATTCATTCATTCATTCATAAAACCCCGGTTCTGTAGTATATTTTATTGTCATAAGATAGACCAAATTAAAACAACCCTTTCCAATTAAAACAATCCTTTCAAACATTACTGCTTTCTCACATCTTTAGTTCTGATCAGCCTTTTCTACAAGCAAGACTTACTTACCTCTGAATGAGTATCAAAGACCACTAACCTATTCAGAACAATACCTCCCCTGCCATCATATCTCCATGACTTACCCAAAACCGTGGAAAAATGATAATATTAATCAGCCCATACCTACGGTCCCAAATAGATTGCAGAAGACCAAACATTTTTCCCAATTAATATGTACTTGTTAAATACCTTTTAATTAGACCATTGTCCCTTTAAAAAAAATAACTGTCAAAACAGCACTTAAGTGAAATTGCATGAATGAGTGAAACCCACACCGACAAATAATAAACAAATCTCACAACCCAGCTGCAGTAATCAGGTTCACATCTTTTATTCTTTCATTAAGAACAGGTACAATTTCTAACTTATTTAGAGCATATAGATCTAGTATTTTTACTAAAATTTACTAATGTAAAACACAAAAGGATTAATGTCTCTTAATTATACAAGCAAACCGGACAGGCACTCTTTAATCCCATCAGAAGTAGCACCTGGCACTTAGCACATGTTTTAACCCATTTCCCATCTCCCAGGACAGAAGTCCCTCAAATCTTTATGTACTGTAGATAAAACATTGTAACACCATAGTAATGGAATTTTAGTATATGTAAGAACTGTATTTCAGGATTCTACTCAATTTTAATCTGATCATTTTATAACTGCATACTAAGCAGATGTAGTTTACCTATTTATCACAGTACATACATTAGGCATTGTTCTTATCCATTCAAGACCTACTGTTTTCTCTGCTGATTGTCCAACATGGGTTGTGTCCTTGTTTCCCTGGCCTGGCTGTTTGCCCTAGTTTCATTCCTTATCCTGACTAGATACTGATCTTCTGTTCTGCTTTTTTCTGCTTACTAAACTATACTTTGCACTGAAACTGTTAAACCTTGTTTAACACTTTCAACATTGACAATATCCTCCGTCGTGTTATGTCACACTACCACCATGCTGAATAGGATAGAATTAGAACAGATCTAAAAACTCATTCCTGGGCATCCATGAGATTCTGTGGACCATCAGCAGCAGAGTTGTACTTAATCTGTAACCTCCTGGCCCAGCACATATACCATTGGCTCAAAGCCAGGGAACCAATCCTGGTTCAATGAGTAATGCAGGATGGCATGCCAGAAGCAATGCTACACGTACCTATAAGTGAGCTACCAACCTCATGAAGCAACAACACAGGATTGCTTACATGCTAAGCAGCATGTGATAAACAGAATTAAGTGATCCAACATCTAATGGATGAGATCTAAGCCCTGCAGCCTTACCAAATCCAATTGTGAATGGTAGTAGATAATAAAACAAGTCAACAGAGGACGTGTTTCTGCAAGTATCCCAAATCGCAATGATGGAAGAGCTCAGCATATCAATGCAAAAGACAAGGTGAAAGCTTTTGCATCGATCATCAGCCAGAGTGCTGAGTTGATGATTCACTTCTGTTTCTGCCTAAAGGATGCAGTTTTTAGCAATTTGATTCACGCTGTGTAATATCGAAAATGACACTACTTACTGCAAAGGCTATGGATCCTGACTACACTTGGTAAGGGTTAAAAGCTTCGATCTGACTCCAATCTGGCAATAGTACTGCATATTTGTGTTCTGGAACTTGTTGCATGCTTGGCCAAGTTGTTCTAGTATACTTACAATACTAGCATTTGCTGTGCAACGTGTAAATTGGCCCAGGTATCTCCTTGCTACGAAAAGCAACACAAATGCAACAAAATTAATTACCACCCCATCAGTCAACTCACAATTATCAGCAAAATGATGGAAAGTGGTATTGACAGTGATATCAAGTGGCACTTACTCAATGACAGCCTGCTCAATGATGCTCAGTTTTGCATTCTGCCAGGGCCATTAGATTAGATTACATTACAGTGTGGAAACAGGCCCTTCAACCCAACAAGTCCACACCGACCCGCCGAAGCGCAACCCACCCATACCCCTACATTTACCCCTTACCTAACACTACGGGCAATTTAGCATGGCCAATTCACCTGACCTGCACATCTTTGGACTGTGGGAGGAAACCGGAGCACCCGGAGGAAACCCACGCAGACACGGGGAGAACATGCAAACTCCACACAGTCAGTCGCCTGAGGCGGGAATTGAACCCGGGTCTCTGGCGCTGTGAGGCAGCAGTGCTAACCACTGTGCCACCATGCCGCCCACAGGCTTCTGACGTCATTGTAGCGGTGGTCCAAACACGGTTAAAACAACTGAATTCAAGAGGGGATTTTATGGTGGCTGCTGTCAAGTCAAAACAGGTGTTGAGTGGGTGTGGCATCAGTAAAGAGCCTTAGTAAAAATTGAATTAATGTGAATTGGTGGAAAACTCTGCACTGTTCGAAGCTTACCTAGCACAAAGCAAGTTGGTTCTTAGCCATGTACAACACTGCAGGAATTCCTCAGAGTAGTGTCCTGGGCTTCTTCACCAATGACCTTCCCTCAATCATAAGGTCAGAAGTTGGGGTGTTTGCTCATGATTGCACAATATTCAATACTCAGATACTGAAGGAGTCCTTATCCAAATTCACAAAGACCTGGATGCACCTGAGTTTGACAAGTGACAAATAATCTTCACAAGTGCCAGGGAATTGATGGCATATTGGTTAAGTCACCAGTAGGTGATTTGGAAACCCACACTAATGCTCTGGGAATACTCATTCAAATCACACCATAGTAGCTGGAATTTTAATTAATCTGGAATGTAAGGTAATTCTATTAATGGTGACCATGAAATGACCATCAATTGTTGTAAAAGGTCATCTGCTTCACTAATGCCCTGTAGGGAAGAAAATCTGCCCTACCTGTGTTGTCTGGCCCACTTGTGACTCTAGATTCACAGTAATGCAGTTGATTCTGAATTCTAGAATAGCTCAGCAAGTCACTTCATTCAGAGACAATTAGGGATGGGCAACAAATGTTGGCCGTGAAAAAATTAAAAATCACAAGGGCTAGGTGATAATCACCTCTAACAAGAGAAAATCCAACCATTGCATCTTGACATTCAATGGCATTACTATCATTGAATTCCCCATTTTCAACATCCTGGGTTCATATTGAAAAAAGAAACTGAACTGGACTCACCATGTAAGTGTGCGAATAAGAACAGGTCAGAGATCCGGAATTCTGTACTAAGTAATTAATGTTCTGGTTCCCCAAAGACTATCTTTCATCAACAAGACATGAGTCAGGAGAATGATGGAACAGTTTTCACTTGCTTGGATGAGTGCACCTCCAATAGCACTCAAGAAGCTTGAAACCATCCAGGTCAAAGCCACAGGCTTGCTTGGCACTCCCATCTAACACCGGTGCTCAATGGCTGCAGTGTGTACCACCTGTAAGTTCCAATGCTACCAGCCAACAAAGCTGGCATGTTTCAAATCTCTGACCTCTTCCGCCAAGAATGACCAGGACAGCAGATACATTGGAACAAGTTCCCTTTCAATTCATGCACCATCTTAGTTATAAATAGTTCACTGTCACAGAACCAAAATCCTAGAGCTTACCCTCTGACAGTACTGTGGGTGCAAGCTGAATCAACTTCAGTTACTTCGTTAATGAGCTTCCTTCCATCATTAGGTCAGGAGTGGGGATGTTTGCAAATGACTGCATAATGTACAGTTCCATGGCCAGACAGACCACCCAAAATAATTGATTTATGATGAACTTCGATAAAGTGGCCATAAAGTAAAGTATGCTGGGAATGGAAAGCCAGCTTGACTAACATAATGCCAATAAGCATCATGCAGAACTCAGGTTGCAGCTGCTGACAGTTTGCAAACAAACCTGATAACTGCAGCCACTGCAATACATACTTGAAGTTGGACTTGAATGGGACAATAGAATGTTGCCTTCTGGACAATCAGAAGCATTGGGTCATTTGCCAGATCCAGACGTGCCTAGCATCCTTATTTGGAGAGGCTATATGTACCCAGCACCTACCGTAATAGACACCTTAAGGCCACCCTGCCATCACCATATAAATGCTTGGTTGTGTCCAATCGATTAGGGTGATCAAACCTGATCAATCCATTGGAAGATACTGAAGACGTTAGAGTATAAGAATCACTGCAAAACCTCACTTAATGCGAGAATAACCACCAAAAGAGAAGACACCCCAGAGACCCTCAGGAGAAGACCAGACGACATCACCACATGAAGCCTGGCCAAGTTCGCATGTGGTGGTATACAATCATCCAAAGTCAAGTTAAAGCATAAGATAGTGTGTCATATTTATCGTTAGTTTATAGTATACTTTATTGTTCTAACATTAATTCTGCCAAATAAACAAGTATTATTGTGTATCATTATTAAGAGTCAACTCACAGTTCTTTTACTGAATATAAGAATTTAAACGCACTGTGTGGCAGGCACAACAATACCATTTGTGTCTCCTCAGATACTGATTGAGTCCATGTCCAAATGCAGCAAGACTTGGACAATATCTGGACTCGGGCTGACAAGTGGCAAGTAATACTTGTGCCAACCAAGTCTCAGGCAATGACAATCAGTAATAAGAGAGAATCTAACCATCACCCTTGACACACCCTACAATCCATGTACTACAGTTATGACTGACCAGACTGTGAACTGGACTAGTCATGCAAACATTGTGGTTACATTAGCAGGTCAGTGGCTAGGAATCCTGCAATGAAAAACTCATCTCCTGTAAAACCTGACCACCATCTATCATGTCAGGGGTGTGATGGAATTCTCCCCATTTGTCTGGATGAGTGCAGCTAAACGACAAGTAAACAAGAACCTTGACACCATTCAGGAAAAAGCAGTCTGCTTGATTGGCACTACACCTGCAAACATTCATCCCTACCACTGCTGATATAAGTGGCAACAGTGTGTACCATCTACGGTATGCAGTGCAGAGATTCACTGAGGCTCCTTAGATAGCACCTACCAATCCACGATCGCTACCTTCAGGTAGGACAAGTCCAGAATGTACTTGCAAGTTTCCGCCCAAACACTCACCATTTAACTTAGAAATATATCACCTTTGCTTCACCATCCCTGGATGAAAATTATAGAATGCTTCCCCAGCATTGTGGGTGTACCTACATCAATTGGACTGCAGTTATTCAAGAATGCAGCTCATCATATCCTCCTGTTAAGAACAAGCAATAAATGCTGGTGCACCCAAAAAAAGCCCACATCCCTTGAACGAATACATTTAAGACGTTCAAGAAAACTGTTCATCACCACTTTCTCCAGAACAATTAGGGATGGGCAATAAATGCTGACCAAGGCAGCATCATGAATGAATATATGCAATATATAAATTTGCTTGGTTGTCTCAGACTAACAAGCAGGCTAACTTGAGTAAAAATAAAGCAGGTATTTACAGTATGTATTACTTTGGGTTTGTCACTGTTGAGGCAGATTCCTTGTACTGGGAGTTGGCAGCTTTAGGATAACATTTTTAGTCAGACAAGCCACAGTTGGATAAACAAATTAAAAAAAGACATGAATTGCAAAGAAATGTGTTGATATCCAGCATTGTATTTGCCTGTTAAGAAAGTAGAAAATAAACTTACATATATATGGCATCTTTCATAATCTCAGGGTGTCCCAAATCGATTAATCATCGATTAAGTAGTTTTGAAATGTAGCAACTGTGTTATGAACAAAATGCTGCAACTTTGACTGAATAAGATCCTACAAATAGCAAGGAGATAAAAATCAACTAAAATTGCTGGAAAATTTCAGCAGGTCAGGCAGCATCTGTGGAGAGAAATCAATTAACATTTCGGATCCATGTGACCTTCTTCAGAATTGGACCAAAAACGTTAACTCTGATTTCACTCAGTAGATGCTGCCAGACCTGGTGAGATTTTACAGCAATTTATGTTTTTGTTTCAGATTTCCGGCATCCACAGTTCTTTTTTTTTAAATCTGATAAACCGTTTTAATGATATTTATTGAGAGATAAACCTTAGCTTAACATGAGAGATTTCCCCTGCTTTTCTTCAAAATATTGCTTTGAGATTTTTTTGCACCCATCTGAGAGGTGTTGAAATGTTTCTTTCAATAGACAAAATGGTTGATTCTCTTAAGCACCAGCTTCTTCACTTGTTTCAAAATTTATGAAAGGAATTTTTTGAGATTCTTTTACACGTACTTGCTTTTTTTGCAGCACCTTGCCTAACTTTGATATTCCATATCCCATGCTCGTTCTGGTGGGCCCCCAGGCCAGTGGAAAACGAGAACTTGCTCACATGCTTTGCCAAGAATTCAGCAACTATTTTGGATATTGGTAAGTACAATGATAGTATTTGTCATTTTGCACTGCATGAAATAATTAATTATGTGATCTTTAAAAGCAAAAAGAGGAATCTGTGACACAACAGCCTTTAATTTAATTGGGTGTCCTGTATTGATCCAAGTAATATCTTTCCATTGCTGTGAGGGTAGAACATGAATAGTTCTGACCAGTATTTGAAAGAGTTTGAAAATGAAAAGTATAAATGATAGTGTGCAATTGAGTTCTCAGTCTCTTTTCCTTCTTCACCTCCATCCATGTAGTTACTTTCCTATCTCTTCATGAGGAGTATTTCTTCATACAATGATAAAATGCCTTGATATGAGATATTTGACCATTCCAAAATGTCAATACATTACCCTGTTCCCTAAATATGTCTAGAAAGAAAAAAATTTGGATTTATATTAGGGATGGGCAATAAATGCTGGCCTTATGATTGAAGTCCATATACCACAAAGAAATGAGAGTGAGTTGTGTGTTAACTAGGGGATACAGTTTAACGTATCATTTAACTGCCAATACTGCAGTACTGCTTCAGTATTGCAGTATTGCATCAGCCTGATTTATGTCCTGAAGTGCCGGAACAGGCTTGATCCTTCAACCTAATGTCTAATAGGCTATAAAGGTCTTACACTGAGCTAGGTTAACATTGGAACAGAGTTGGCACCCAACTATTATACAAGATCTGACCCAATATAAAAATGCAAATTAATATGCCTTACATCTGTTAGTTTCATGGACAGAAACCCACTAGGGATTAGTTTCCTGTCATTTAGAGCTCATAGCATAAATGAATTTAAGGAGAAGCTAAATAAACGCAAAGGAAATTGAATGGAAGATGTGTTGATAGGATTAGATAAAGAGTGGTGGGTGGAGTCCTTTGGGGCATAGCTTAAAAGTTAGAGCCGGACCATTCATGAGAGATGTTAGGAAGTACTTCTACATACTTCTCTTCCGTAAATTGCAGTTGATGCTAAGTCAATTGTTAATTTTGAATTTTAGATGAATAAAAAGATATTAAACAAAGGTCTTAAGAGATATGGGCCAGACGAGATAGGCCACAGATCAACCATACTCTCACTGAATGGTGAAACATGTTCGAGGGACTGATGACCTGCTCCTGTTTCTATGTTCCTATGACTAGTTAGGCCAAATAGATTGTTTCTGTGCTGAACATTTTATGTAGTTTAATAGCACACCAGTATGAATGCCAGGTAAAGTCACAGTTAAATTGACAATTTCATTTGCTTTCATTTGATAACAATAATGACATTTTAAACAATGGTAATATGCATTATGCAAGTAAGAGTGAACCGATTAGCATATGAATTGTGTAGATGCGCGAATCGTACAGAAGGCTAAATTGGATTTTGTGCAGGAAAAGACTATTGATTCAATAAAACCACCACTTCATGTACTTGCTTTTCTACTGGAAGATAACTCAATATTATAATTATGCAGATGTCTGATTAGATTAGGCACTGGGGAAGAAAACATTTTATAGGCAGCCCAAATGAACCCATTTATGAACAGATAAACTTTGTAGTTGATGCATTAACATTATGTTCTATTTCTTTGAGAAGTATTATTATGGAATAAGAATCCAAGTAATTTCATTGTTACATCAATACCATTACCATCTATTGTGAATACAGATGTAAGTCTTCTATAAAATGGCTGTCATCTCTCTCCAGAAAATCAAGTGAATAGTGATTAAAGTTAGCAGTTAACAAGCTCCAATAACGTAATACTCTAATAGTTCATGTCTGCTTTTTGGCATTTTTAATAAGCTTAAGCAGGGCAAATGTGGGAGAGAGGGTCAGGGGAATAGAGAGAACATTTTTGCTTCCCATCCTTTTCAAATTGAATATTCTATGTCCCGGTGTATGGCTAATAGGAATTCAGACAAAGACTACAATAAATTATTAGCCTGAACTGACTCAATGTGGCATCTACGTAAAGTGATATAGTATGTAACTGAAAAGAAATTATGCTATTGATAATGTAACCCGCACATGTGAACTATATTAAATAAGTCTTATTTCTCCGAACAAAAGGAATTCATATTGACTGGACCATTTTTTTCTGTGCCAATTGAATATTCTGAAAAAAATATTTTCTGACACCTCCTTCCTTGTCTTTAGAATCATAGAATCCCTACAATGTGGAAACAGGCCATTCAGCGCATCGAACCTAGATTGAAGAGCATTCCATCCAAACTCAACCTCCCTACCCTCTCCCTGTAATTCTGCATATCCCATGGTTAGTCCACTTAACCTACACATCCCGGGACACTATGGGCAATTTAGCATGGCCAATCCGCCTAAACTGCACATCTTTGGACCGTGGGAGGAAACTGGAGCACATGGGAAAACTTACACAGACACGGGGAAAATGTACAAACTCCATACAGACAGTCACCCGAGATTAGAACCGACCCCAGGTCCTGGAGCTGTGAGGCAGCAGTGCTAGCCACTGTGCCACCCATCTAATCCCTCCATGCTTCTAAAAGAGTGCCATTAAAAGCTTGCCAGCCTATAATTAAAACTCACTGGTTTACAAATTTCTTTCAATGAAGGTAATCCACTACCTTTAGCAGGTGACAATCCTACACCAAAGTAGTGACTCTTATCTGTCTTCAGAAGTGGCTACTCAGTTGCAAAGGAACACAGATATTCTGGTTAGGCAATAAACATTTGGTACAGTAAGCCACATGCTGTAAGAAAAATGCTACTGAAATTGTTTAACAGGGTGGTTCTGGAGAAGTAGTAATGGGCAAGAAATGCCAACTTGACAGTCATATCTATAGACCAGCAATTAATTAAAACAGAATTGAGGAGTTGGTCAGTCTAGCTGCTTTTTTTCATACTCCTCACATTAGGCTAGATACATATATTTTGAAATGGATTCTCAGTCTTTCAGTTATTGAATGTGTGCTGCACAGAGAACCGAAAAGTAAAGGGCGAATAAGTTCACTAAAAATGTTACAATTTTAAAGTTTTTGCTTGTTACGTATAATTAAAAAAATGTGCAGTTGCAGGCACCTTGGGCATGTTACCATGGAAAAGAAGAAAACGGATGAATTTTGCAATGCTACATTCTTGGCGAGTGGTTAACAATCGAGAGGTCAAAGATTAAAATGTTAAATATTTTCTGATTTATTTATGAAAAACATAATTGAGCAAATATATTTACAGCATCACACTGCAGAAAGAGAAAGCATTTGAATAGCAAGACAGTAAACTAAAATATATCAAATAAATGGATGTAGGTTTGCTCGTTGAGCTGGAACGTTCATTTTCATACGTTTCGTTACTATACTAGGTAACATCATCACTGAGCCTACAGATGAAGCACTGGTGATATGGCCTGCTTTTTATTTATGTGTTTAGGTTTCCTTGGGTTGGTGATGTCATTTCCTGTGGTGATGTGCTTTCCAATGGTGATGTCATTTCCTGTTCTTTTTCTCAGGAGGTGGTAAATGGGATCCAAGTCAATGTGATTGTTGATAGAATTCTGGTTGGAATGCCATGTTAACAAACACATTGACTTGGATCCTATTTATCACCCCCTGAGAAAAATAACAATAAATGACATCACCACAGGAAATGACATCACCACAGGAAATGAAATCACTGACCCAAGGAAATCTAAACACATAATTAAAAAGTGGGCCATATGCTTCATCCAGAGGCTCACTGGTGATGTTGCCTACTATGGAGATGAAATGTCTGAAAACGAACCTTCCAGTTCAGTGAGCAAACCTATATCCAGAACCTTAACGTGAGCTACAAATCTTCTCAAAACTCGCTAATATCAAATAAATGTTTTCGCCCTCTAGCCAGTTTATACTGAAAGCCCACTATTGGCACACAGAAATTTCAGCTAAGCAAAGTCAGGTACAGTAAATTATCTTTATTGTTGAAGCTGTCATTACATCAAATATTATGATGATGAACAGATGGTTCTGCAAGTTTATAACATATTTTGCAGATGGACTGAAATATGGAGTCTACAGAAAATGAAAGCACTGAAATTAATTTAGCTATCGGTAGGGTGCAATGGTATGAACAATTGTAGCAGATAGCTAGGTGAATTTTTATCTCTATCATTTTACTGTTAAGTTTTGATCAGCACTAATTATTTAGGATGTACTGTGACAATTGTCATTTTATATCTTACAGTGTTTTCTTGATGGTAATTTCATTTTATGGTTCAATTCTTTGGTTTAACTGAGCTGATTCTTACCATGTTTTGGCAGTGTCATTTCCATCGAGTTTCATGGAGGGATTCTTTTTATGTGGCCTCGCAGTTTTCTTGTCCTGTTTTCTCCAATTCACCTCATTAACTACTTTACATGCACCTATGGCGACCCTCTTATCCGATGCTAGCCTAATCCTACCACTCTTCTGAACTGACCACAATATTATCAAAAACTCTGGCATCTCTGACGCATACCATCTTGGAACCCTGGCTGTACTCCAATTGGCAGTCCAGAGGTGCCCTTTACTGCACATCAGCCAGAAATTCACCCTGCACATCATCAACATATATGGTCAACACGTCCTTGCATATATTCAAGGCTGAGATAGACAGATTTTTAATCAGTAAGAGAATGAAGGGTTTTGAGGAGAAGGCAGGAATATGGAGTTGAGCATTATCAGATTAGCATGATCTCATTGAATGACTGACTGGACTCAATAGGCGAAGGGGCCTTATTCGGTTCCTATACCATGCAGTTTTATGATCAAGTGAGCTTTTTTAAAAATTTGATCATAGATGTGGGCATTGCTGGCTGGCCCAGTATTTTTTGCTCATTCTTAGTTACCCTTAAAAAGATGATAATGAGCTGCCTTCATCAACCACTGCCATCCTTTTTGTTGTAGGCAGATCCACAATACCTTTAGGGAGGGAGTTCTAGGAATTTTACCCAGTGATATTATGGGGATGATGATATTTTCCAAGTCAAGATGGAACTTGCTGACAATGGTGTTCCAATGTATCTGCTATGCTGTTTTTCCAGATGGTAATGGTCATGAGTTTGGGAGGTGTTGTCGTAGAGCATGGAATCTGCTGCCCCTTCTGCCCCATGTATAACAGACCCTGTGGACATTGTATCGGTTTGTACAACAATCTTCAGACTCACCCTGAGAATGGAAGAGACTCATCCTTGTCCACGACAGATTGCCAATTGTGTCAGCATGGAAAAAAACCCTTTGATCCAACTCATCCATGCCAATTAAGTTTCCCAAATTAAAATAGTCCCATTTGCCTCCATTTGGCCCATACCCCTCTAAACCTTTCTTATCCATGTACTTATATAGGTGTCTTTTAAACATTGTAATTGTACTTGCATCTACCACTTCCTCTGGCAGTTCATTCCACATACAAACCACCCTCTGTGTGAAAATGTTGCTGCTCAGGTATCTTTTAAAATCTTTCTCCTCTTACCTTAAAAAATATGCCCTCTAGTTTTGAACTCCTAATGAAAAGACCTTTGCTATTCACCTTATTATGCCCTTCATAATTTTATAGATCAGCAAATGATCACCCACTCAAACTCCAATGCTCCAGTGAATAAAGTCCCAGCCTACCAGCCTCTCCTTATAACTCAAACCCTCCAGTCCAGGCAGAATCCTTATAAATCTCTTTGAACCCTCTCCAGTTTAATAATATTCTTCTGATAGCAGGGCAACCAGAACTGAACACAGTACTCTACAAGTAGTCTTCCCAACAGCTGCACAACCCAACTCGTATACTCAATGGTCTAAGCAATGAAAGCAAGCTTATTAAATGTTTTCTCAACTACTCTGTCTACCTGTGGTGCAATTTTCAAAGAAATATATACCTGAACCCCTAGGTCTCCCTGCTCAGCAACATTACTCAGGGCCCTACCATTAACTGTACAAGTTCTACCCTTGTTTGCCTTATGAAAATGCAATGCCACAATTTATCCAAATTAAATTCCATATGCTGTTCCTCAGCCCTCTGGCACAGTAGATCAAAATCCCTATGTAATCTTAGATACGTTTCTTCACTGTCCACTATACCATCAACTTTGGTGTCATCCGCAAACTTACTAACCATGCCTCGTAGATTTTCATCCAAATCATTTAAGTAAATGATAAACAACAGTGAACCCAGCACTGATCCCTGTAGAACACTGCTGGTCACAAGCCTCCACTCAGAAAAACAACCCTCCACCACCACCGTCTATCTCCTATCATCCAGTCAATTTTGTGTCTAAGAATCCTAAATGAATTTCTGCAGTTAGAAGATATTGTAATTAAATGCATGCAGTATACAAAATGATGGACATTTGTAGCACATTTGAAATTAGTGGTACAATGTTATGACCATCACAAAGATGTGATTGCAAGGGGATGAGGGCTGGGAATCAAATATTCAAGGATATGCATCCGATCGATAGGACAGACAAATTTGCAGAGGGGACAAAATTGCCTTGCTTGGAATCAATGAAATTAAATCTATAGTAAGAAGCAGTTATAAGGTCAGAACATAGAATCTGTACAGGTGGAGTTGAGGAACCAAAACAAAAGAAAGACCCTGATGGGAGTTATGTTCAGTATCCCCCTAGTTACCTGATGAAGGAGCAGCATTCTGAAAGCAAGTACTTCCAAATAAACCTGTTGGACTATAATGTGGTGTTATGTGATTTTTAACTTTGTCACCCCTACCAGTATTCCAGATATGGGGCAGAAAAGAAATCAAGAGATATGAAAGGCACGTAAGAAAGGTTAAAAATCGCAGGACACTAGGTTATCGTCCAACAGGTTTACTTGTAAGTACTAGCTGCTCCTTCATTTGGTAATTAGTGGGGCTGGATCATAAGACACAGAATTTATAGCAAAAGATCATAATGTCATGCAACTGATATGATATATTGGACAAATCTAGATTGCTGTTAAGTCTTTCATCTTTTAGAATGGGTTGCAGGTATTGATGCATTAATATGTAAATCCCAGAACTTCTTTCAAGTCACATTCCTGAGATAACTTAAGGTTTTATAAAAGAAAGGTGACATCTCTGCTTAGACAATGCATTAACGGTGTGAGGTTAGAGTCTGTCTGTATTCCAGTCTTGAGGCAGACTCTTTAGTATCTGAATCATTCTGGGACACACGCATCTCCACCAAGGATGGGCACCTCGGCACCTCACTCTACCGCAAACCCACCGATAACCTCATGATGCTGCACTTCTCTAGCTTCCACCCTAAACATATTAAAACAGCCATCCCCTACGGACAAGCCCTACACATACACAGGATCTGTTCAGATGAGGAGGAACGTGATGAGCATCTTAAGGTGCTGAAGGACACCCTCATAAGAACAGGATACGGTGCTCAACTCATCAATCACCAGTTGCGATGTGCTACAGTGAGAAGCCATTATGACCTCCTCAGAAGACAGACATGGGATGTGACCGATAGGGTACCTTTCATTGTCCAGTATTTCCTGGGAGCGGAAGAACTATGCCATGTTCTTCGCAGCCTGCAACACATTATCGGTGAGGATGAGCACCTTGTCAAGACCTTCCCTATGCTTCCACTTCTCATCTTTAAACAACTGCTAAACCTTAAACAGACCATTGTTCGCAGCAAACTGCTGAGCCTTCAGGACAACATCGAACGCAACAGCGTACAACACTGTCCTGGCAACCACAGCAAGACATGTCATAGTGTTGATATAAAAACTACAATAACACATGGGGACACCACCAAGCATGTATGCGGCAGGTACTCATGTGACTCGGCCAACGTTGTCTATCTTGTATGCTGCAGTCAAGGAGACATGGTACATTGGCAAGACCAAGCAGATGCTACGACAACAGATGAATGGACACTGCGCAACAGTTGCCAGACAGGGATGATCCCTCCCAATCGGTGAACACTTCAACAGTCAGGGGTATTCGGCCTGGTGACCATCCTCCGAGGCAGACTTCTGGATACACAACAACGTAGAGTGTCCGAACAGAGAATGATAGCCAATTTCTTTACCCCTGAGGGTTGCCTTAACCGGGACCTTGGGTTCATGTCTCACTGCAGGTGACCCCACTACAGTATATATTCTCACACACGCATTCACATACAAGCACACATACACATACACTCTTACATGCTCACAGAGACCCTCTCTCATATACATGCTGTCTCTCAGACACACACACACATACACCCCACACATACTCACCCGTGCGCACACCCTCTCACAGGCTTATACTCCATCTCACTTATGCGCACACCCTACCAAGCATCCACGCACACACTTCCACATAAACACCTACACATGCACACACTCCCACTCTCTCCACTTCCCCCCACCCCCCCTCACACACACACACACAAACTCTCTCTCTCCCTCAAATGCGCGCACACATACAGAGATAAGTCTGCAGGGTGAATTTTTGCATTTGCAGAATTGTATTTGCAGATACATTCTATTTTGTTCAAAAAGCAGGCAGTCAATCCCTGTGACATTTTATAAATTCCTACTTTGGAAATAGAATAAGTCTGACTCAAAACCAGAATGCAAACAGACTCTAACCTCACACCATTAATGCATTGTCTGAGCAGAGATGTCACCTCTCTTTAAATAAACCTTAAAGTTATCTTGGGAATGTGACTTCAGTTGGGGTTTACATATTAATGAATCTATACATAGAGTCATAGAGATGTGCAGCATGGAAACAGACCCTTCGGTCCAACTCGTCCATGCCGACCAGATGTTCCAACCCAATCTCGTACCACCTGCCAGCACCCGACCCATATATCTACAAACCCTTCCTATTCATATACCCATCCAAATGACTCTTAAATGTTGCAATTGTACCAGCCTCCACCACTTCCTCTGGCAGCTTATTCCATACATGTACCACCCTCTGTATGAAAAAGTTGCCCCTTAGGTCTCTTTTATATCTTTCCTCTCTCACGCTAAACCTATGCCCTCTAGTTCTGGACTCCCTGACCCCAGAGAAAAGACTTTGCCTATTTATCCTCTCCATGCCCCTCATAATTTTGTAAACCTCTATAAACCCCTCAGCCTCCGATGCTCCAGGAAAAACAGCACCAGCCTGTTCATCCTCTCCCGATAACTCAAATTCTCCAATCCTGGCAACATCCTTGTAAATCTTTTCTGAACCCTTTCAAGTTTCACAATATCTTTCCGATAGGAAGGCGACCAGACGTGCACGCAGTATTTCAACAGTGACCTAACCAATGTCCTGTACACTCGCAACATGACCTCCCAACTCCTGTACTCAATACTCTGACCAATAAAAGAAAACATACCAAATGCCTTCTTCACTATCCTATCTACCTGTGACTCCATTTTCAAGGAGCTATGTAGCTGCACTCCAAGGTCTCTTTGTTCAGCAACACTCCCTAGGACCTTACCATTAAGTGTATAAGTCCTGCTAAGATTTGCATTCCCAAAATGCAGCACCTCACATTTATCTGAATTAAAATCCATCTGCCATTTCTCAGCCCATTGGCCTATCTGGTCAAGATCCTGTTGTAATCTGAGGTAACCTTCTTTGCTGTTCACTATACCTCCAATTTTGGTGTCATCTGCAAACTTACTAACTGTACCTCTTATGCTTGCATCCAAATCATTTATGTAAATGACAAAAAGTAGAGGAACCAGCACCAATCTTTGTGGCACTCCACTGCTCACAGGCCTTTAGTCTGAAAAACAACCCTCCACCACCACCAAAGTCTTCTAACTTTGAGACAGTTCTGTATCCAAATGGCTAGTTCTCCCTATATTCCGTGAGATCTAACCTTGCTAACCAGTCTCCCATGGGGAACCATGTCAAACGCCTTACTGAAATCCATATAGATCACATCTACTGCTCTGCCCTCATCAATCCTCTTTGTTACTTCTTCAAAAAACTCAATCAAGTTTGTGAGACATGATTTCCCACGCACAAAACCATGTTGACTATCCTTAATCAGTCCTTGCCTTTCCAAATACATGTACATCCTGTCCCTCAGGATTCCCTCCAACAACTTGCCCACCACTGAGATCAGGCTCACTGGTCTATAGTTCCCTGGCTTGTCCTTACCACCCTTCTTAAACAGTGGCACCACGTTAGCCAATCTCCAGTCTTCCGGCACCTCACCTGTGACTATCGATGATACAAATATCTCAGCAAGACACCCAGCAATCACTTACCTAGCTTCCCACTGAGTTCTAGGGTACACCCGATCAGGTCCTGGGGATTTATCCACATTTATGTGTTTCAAGACGTCGAGCACTTCCTCCTCTGTAATCTGGGCATTTTGCAAGATGTCACCATCTATTTCCCTACATGCTACATCTCCCATATCCTTTTCCACAGTAAATACTGATGCAAAATACTTGTTTAGTATCTCCCGTATTTTCTGCGGTTCCACACAAAGGCCGCCTTGCTGATCTTTGAGGGGCTGGAAATGTGTTACTGGAAAAGCGCAGCAGGTCAGGCAGCATCCAAGGAGCAGGAGAATTGACGTTTCAGGCATAAGCCCTTTTTCAGGAATCTTCAGCCATTCCTGAAGAAGGGCTCATGCCCGAAACGTCGATTCTCCTGCTCCTTGGATGCTGCCTGACCTGCTGCGCTTTTCCAGCAACACATTTTCAGCTCTGAACTCCAGCATCTGCAGTCCTCACTTTCTCCTCATCCTTGAGGGGCCCTATTCTCCCTTTTCTCTCCCTAGTTACTCTTTTGTCCTTAATGTATTTGTAAATGTCCTTTGGATTCTCCTTAATTCTGAGGTCCTCTTTTTGCCCTCCTGATTTCCCTCTTAAGTATACTCCTACAGCCTTTGTACTCTTCTAAGGATTCACTCGATCTATCCTGTCTATACCTTACATATGCTTCCTCCTTCTTCTTAACCAAACCCTCAATTTCTTTAGTCATCCTGCATTCCCTCTACCTACCAGCCTTTCCTTTCACCTTAACAGGAATATACTTTCTCTGGATTCTCGTTATCTCATTTCTGAAGGCTTCCCATTTTCCAGCCGTCCCTTTACCTGCGAATATCTGTCCCCAGTCAGCTTTTGAAAGTTCTTGCCTAATACTGTCAAAATTGGCCTTTCTCCAATTTAGAACTTCAACTTTTAGATCTGTTCTATCTTTCTCATCACTATTTTAAATCTAATCGAATAATGGTCGCTGGCCTCAAAGTGCTCCGCCACTGACACCTCAGTCACCTGCCCTGCCTTATTTCCCAAGAGTAGGTCTAGTTTTGCACCTTCTCTGGTAGGTACATCCACATAATGAATCAGAACATTTTCTTGTACACACTTAACAAATTCCTCTCCATCTAAACCCTTCACACTATGGCAGTCCCAGTCTATGTTTGGAAAGTTAAAATCCCCCACCATAACCACCCTATTATTCTTACAGATAGCTGAGATCCCCTTACAAATTTGTTTCTCAATTTCCCTCTGACTATTAGGAGGAATATAATACAATCCCAATAAGGTGATCATCTCTTTCTTATTTCTCAGTTCCACCGAAATAACTTTCCTGGATGTATTTCCAGAATATCCTCCCTCAGCACAGCTGTAATGCTATCCCTTATCAAAAACGCCACTTCCCCTCCACTCTTGCCTCCCTTGCTGTCCTTCCTGTAGCATTTGTATCCTGGAATATTAAGCTGCCAGTCCTGCCCATCCCTGAGCCATGTTTCCGTAATTGCTATGATATCCCAGTCCCATGTTCCTAACCATGCCCTGAGTTCATCTGCCTTCCCTGTTAGGCCCCTTGCATTGAAATAAATGCAGTTTAATTTATTCAATGGACAATAGACAATAGGTGCAGGAGTAGGCCATTCTGCCCTTCGAGCCAGCACCACCATTCATTATGATAATGGCTGATCATCCTCAATCAGTATCCTGTTCCTGTCTTATCCCCATAACCCCTGATTCCACTATCCTTAAGGGCTCTATCCAACTCTTTCTTGAAAGTATCCAGAGACTTGGTCTCCACAGCCTTCTGGGGCAGAGCATTCGCCTTACCATGTCCCTGCTTGCCTGACTGTTTGACTTGCTTCTGTTCTCAACTGTACCAGTCTCAGATTGGTCTCTTTCCTCACTATCTCCCTGGGTCCCACCCCCCTACCTTACTAGTTTAAATCCTCCTGAGCAGCCCTAGCAAGTTTTCCTGCCAGTATATTAGTCCCCTTCCAATTTAGGTGCAATCTGTCCTTCTTGTACAGGTCACTTCTACCCCAAAGGAGATTCCAATGATCCAAAAATGTGAATCTTTCTCCCATTTACCAGCTCTTCAGCGATGCTTTCATCTGCTCTATCCTCCTACTCTTGCCCTCACTAACTCGTAGCACCAGGAGTAATCCAGATATTACTACTCTCGAGGACCTCCTTTTCAAATTCCTGCCTAACTCTGTATTCTTCCTTCAGAATCTTAACCTTTTCCCTTCCTATGTCATTGGTTCCAATGTGGACAATGACCTCTTGTTGACCCCTCTCCCCCTTGAGAACATACATGCAACCCATTCCAAAAGATGAAAGACTTAACACCAATCTAGGTTTGTCCAATATATTGTATCAGTTGCATGACACTATGATCTTTTGCAATAAATTCTGTGACTTATGATCCTACCCACTCGTTACCTAATGAAGGAGCAGCACTCCAAAACCTAGTACTTCCAAGTAAACCTGGTGGACTATAACCTGGTGTTGTGTGATTTTTAACTTTGAGGAGAAAGTGAGGTCTGCAGATGCTGGAGATCAAAGTTGAAACTTTATTGCTGGAACAGCACAGCAGGTCAGGCAGCATCCAGGGAACAGGAGATTCGACGTTTCGGGCACAGGCCCTTCTTCAGGAATGAGCAGAGAGTGTTCAGCAGGAGAAGGTAAAGGGTAGGGAGGAGGGACTTGGAGGAGGGGCGTTGGAAATGTGATAGGTGGAAAGAGGTCAAGGTGAGGGTGGTGGGTCGGAGTAGGATGGAGGCGGAGAGGTCAAGAAGAAGACTGCAGGTCAGGAAGGCGGTGCCGGGCTGGAGGGATTCGGCTGAGACAAGGTGGGGGGAGGGGGGATGAAGAAACTGGTGAAGTCCAAGTTCATCCTCTGTGGTTGGAGGGTTCCCAGTCGGAAGATAAGATGCTCCTCCTCCGACCGTCGGGTTGTTGTGGTTTGGCGGTGGATGAGTCCAATGACCTGCATATCCTCGGTGGAGTGGGAGGGGGAGTTGAGATGCTGTGCTACAGGTTGGTTGGGTTGGTTCGTCCGGGTGGCCCAGAGGTGCTCTCTGAATCGCTCCGCAAGTAGGCGGCCTGTCTCCCCAATATAGAGGTGGCCACACCGGCTGCAGCGGATGCAGTAGATGATGTGGGTGGAGGTGCAGGTGAATCTGTGGCGGATATGGAAGTTTCCTTTGGGGCCTTGGAGAGAAGTGAGGGGGGAGGTGTGGGCGCAAGTGTTGCACCTCCTGCGGTTGCAAGGGAAGGTGCCGGGAGTGGTGGTTGGGTCGGTGGGGGGTGTGGGTCTGACAAGGGAGTCGCGGAGGGAGTGGTCTCTACGGAAAGCTGATAGGGGAGGGGAGGGAAATATATCCTTGGTGCTGGGGTCTGTTTGGAGGTGGCGGAAGTGACGGCGGATGATGCGCTGTACATGGAGATTGGTGGTGTGGTAGGTGAGGACCAGTGGGGTTCTGTCCTGGTGGTGGTTGGAGGGGCGGGGCTCAAGGGCGGAGGGGCGGGAAGTGGAGGAGATGCGGTGGAGGGCACCGTCGACCACGTTGGGGGGGAAATTGCGGTCCTTGAAGAAGGAGGCCATCTGTGTTGTACGTATTTTGAACTGGTCCTCCTGGGAGCAGATGCGGCGGAGACGAAGGAATTGGGAGAATGGGATGGCGTTTTTACAGGGGGCAGGATGGGAGGAGGTGTAGTCCAGGTAGCTGTGGGAGTCGGTTGGTTTGTAGTAGATGTCCGTGTTGATTCGGTCGCCTGAGATAGAAACAGAAAGGTCTAGGAAGGGGAGGGAGGAGTCCGAGACTGTCCAGGTGATTTTTAACTTTGTCCACCCCAGTCCAACATTGCACACACATACACATCACGTAAGAAAGGTGGACTGGGATAATCAAGCATTTCTCAAGGCATTTCTGGAATGCTTACAAAATGATTTTTTTGGAGGATTTTGTCGTAGATTCCACAATTCTAGATCTGGTGATGTGTAATGAAGCAGGCTTGACTTGGAGCTTAATGTGAAAGAACCTCTAGGGAGCTGTGACCATAACATGATGGAATTTACCCTGCAGTTTCAGAGGGAGAAGCTGGAACCAGATATAAAAGTATGATTTGAGTAAAGGTGACTACAAAAACATGAGAGATGACCTGTCTAGAGTTAATCGGAAGGGAAGTTAGCAGGGAAGATGGTGCAGCAGCAACAGCAGGGGTTTCTGGAGGTAATTCAAAAGGCACAGCAAAAATTCATCCCAAGGAAGAAGAAATATGCTACGAGGGAAGAGGGAATCATGACTGACAAGGGAACCATGACTATCAAGCGTAAAAGCAAAAGAAAAAGCATCCAATGTGGTGAAGATTAGTGGGAAGCTAGAGGATAGGGAAGCCTTTAAAAACCAGCAGAGGACAACTGAAATTGTAACAAGGGGGGAGCAGATTAAATTTGAGAGCGAGGTATGCAAGGTAAAGAGAGAGGGGCAAGAGTGGACATTGGACTACTGGAAAATGAGGCTGGAGAAGTAGTGAAGAATTGGCAGAGGAACTGAATAAGTACCTTGTATCAGTCTTCATGGTGGAAGAAGCAGTGTTATACGATAACTTCAAGAGAGTCCAGGTGCAGAGTTGAGTATTGTGGCCATCACAAAGGAGAAGATTTTGGGGAAGCTGAAAGGTCTGAAGGTGGATAAATCACTCGGACCAAATGGACAAACCCCACTGTTCTAAAGGAGGTAGCTGAGGAGATCATGGATGCACTGGTGGTGATCTTTCAGGAATCACTGGAGTCAAAGGAAATGGGAAGTGGCTACTGTAGTGCCCCTATTTAGGAAGTCGGAGAGGCAGAAGACAGGAAATTATAAGCCAGTTATTCTGATCTCGGTTGTTGATAAGATTTCAGTGCCCATTATAAGGAATGAACTGGCATACTTGTAAGTGCATGGTAAAATAGGGCTGAATCAGCATGGCTTTGTCCAGGGAAGGTCATGCCTGACAAATCTGTTAGAATTCTTTGAGGCAATGAGCAAGTTATACAAAGGGGAGCCAGTGGATATGATCTTCTAGGATTTCCAGAATGGCCTTTAACAAAGTACTGCACAGGATGCTGCTAACATAGATAAGAACCCAAGGTGTTAGGTGCAAGCTATTGGCATGGATAAAGAATTGGCTGACTGCCAGAAGGTAGAATGTATGAATAAAGAGGTCATTTTCAGAAAGGCAACTAGTGACTAGTGGAGTTTCCGGAGTCAATATTGGTATCACAGCTACTCATGGTGCTTATTAAGGATCTTGACAAAGGTACTAAGCATTGTTGGTAAGTTTGCAGATGACACAAAGAGAGGTGGAGGGACAGGTAGTGTTGAATAAGTGGGGGAGCTATGGAAGAACTTGGACAGGCTAGAAGAGTGGGCAACGAAGTGGCCAATGGAATACAATCTGGGCAAGTGTGAGGTTCTGCACTTTGGTAGGAAGAATGGAGGTGTAGATTATTTTCTAAGTGGGGAAAGACTTTGGAAACCTGAAGTACAAAAGGAGTCCCAGTTCAGGATTGTCTTGAGGTTAACATGCAGGTTTAGATGGCAGTTGGGAAGGCGAATACATTGTTGGCATTCATTTTGAGAGAGCTGAAATACAAGACCAGGCATGTATTGCTGAGCCTGTATGAAGCTCTGGTCAGACTGCATTTGGAATATTGTGAACACTTTTCTGCCCCATATCTATGGATCAATATGCTGCTCTTGGAGGGAGTCCAGAAGAGGTTCACAAGCATGGGAAGGCTTGTCATTGGAGGAATGGTCAAGGACTCTGTATTTGATGATATAGAGAAAGATGAAGGAATCTCATTGAAGCTTACAGAATACTAAGAGGCCTGGATAGAGTGTATGTAGCGAAGATATTTCCATCAAAAGGAAAGTCTAAGACGTGAGGGAACAGGTGCAGCAGTGACCCTTTAGAATTGAAATAAGGAACTTCTTCAGCCAGAGGGTGGAGTCTGTGGAACCATTGCAGCAGAAGGTTGTGAAAGCCTAAGTCACTCAGTGTCTTTAAGATAGAGATATATAGGTTCTTGATTAGTAAGGAGATCAAAAGTTACAGGGGGAAGGCAGGAGACTGGGATTGAGAGACATATCAGCCATGATCGAATGATGGAGCGGTCTCAATGGGCCAAATGGCCTAATTTGCTCCCAGTAGTCTTATATTGCATTATGTAGATAGTAGAGGTTACTGATCTTTTGCAGTGGAAGAAGCAAATGTTTGTTAATGTGATGCCAAAACAGCAGGCTGCTTTGAGTTGGATGGTTCAAGCTTCTTGAGTGTTGTTGGAGTTCTACTTATGCAGGTAAATGGGGAATATTGCATCACACTTCTGGCTTGTGCTTTGGAGATAGTGGACATAGTAGTGTTATGAGGTGAGCTACTCACTGCAGTATTCCTAGCCTCTGACCTGCCCTTGTAGCCACTGTGTTTATGTAGCAAATCCAGTTGAGTTTCAGATCTATGGTAACCCCAAGAATGTTACTAGTGGAGCATTCAGTGAGCATAACACCATTGGATGTCAAGGTGCGGTGATTAGGTTGTCTCTTATTGCAGATGGTCATTGCCTGGAAATTGTGTGGTGTTAAACACTATTTGTCAGCCCAAGGGTGGGCATTGTCCAGATTTTGTTTCATTTGAACATGGACTACTTCAGTATCTTAGGAGTCAAAAATGGTGCTGAATATTGTGCAACCATTAGCAAACATTCTCATTCCTGACCCTATGATGAAGGGAAGGTCATGAATACTGTAACTGAAGATTGTTGGGCCTAGAACTCTACCCTGAGGAACCCATGCAGAAATGTCCTGCTTGATTGGCATCACATCCACAAACTTTCATTTCCTTCATCACCGATGCTCAGTAGCAGCAGTGAGTACTATCTACAAGATGCACTGCAGAAATTCATCTTAGAGAGCACCTTCCAAATCCACAACCACTTCCACCTAAAAGGACAAGGGCAGGAGATACTTGGAGCATCATCACCTGCAAGTTCCCCTCCAAGCCACTCACCATCCTGACTTAGAAATATATCATAATTTCTTCAGTGTCACTGGATGAAATACTTAGAATTCCCTCCCTCATGGCATTAAGGATCAACCTACAGAATGTAGACACAACAGTTCAAGAAAGCAACTCACAACCACATTCTCAAGGGCAATTACAGACAGTCAACAATGTTGGCCAGCCAGTGTTGCCCGCATCCTAATTTGAAATGTATTTCCCTGCACCAATTCTGCTTGGTATAAACTCCAGATTAAGGCAGATAACATTGAGATTACCTACCAGAGCATCCTGGTGTCTGTCAAGATTGCTTTGTATTATTCTGTATAAATGAACCACTTAAGAAAAATGAGAGAATTCACAATGAAAATATGATTATACAAAAACTAAAGGTTTCTTTCCCACAGTACCAGTCATAGGCCTTTATCCTCCTTGGGGATGTTTCATGGCATAGTTTAAAATCACCACAAGAATCAGCATGTTTCTAATTGTTCTGCATGTGTTGAATCTGAAATGGTTTAACTGTAGAGCCAGTTGGCAGAAAGCAGCTCATGACCGTCTTCTCAAGGGCAACTAGAGATGGGCTAAGAGGTGCTAGCCAACCAGCAATGCCCATATCCCACAAGTGAGTTTAAAAAAAAGGTTGGCCTGGTTTTTCTGATTTTCCAATTGCCTGTTTCGATTTAAGATCCTAGATGTGATTGTTACTGACAAATGTTATTTTAACAGTGCCATTCAAGTGACATTAGAATTTTATAATAACATGTTGAACATACACCCATAATTTGGATCAAAAGTAATTGATAGACTGTGGTCAAAGTGGAATAGGTTGCTGGCATATTTAATATTCTGGTTGTCTTTCGGAACCATGTTTTATCAGAGCTAAACTTTTTCAAGAACATACTTAACATTCATTCATGAAGCTTAATATTTATAGCTAGTCACCTGTGGCCACTTGGTAATAAATATTTTTTGTGATTTAATCCATGCTGCTGTAGGAGAAATGTGATCTATCTACAGATAAAAAGAAAATATGACCCATGGGAAAATGTTCTGACTTGGGTTATTTGCTAAATATGTATGCTGCATTGCAGCAATGTTATTCATTGCAAAAAAATTATAGATTGGTCCTCTACCTTAAAATTCAAACCACTGTTGTCTGATTACTTGCTGACCGTGCCACTGAATTAATACATGTTCCACAGATTTGGGCTAAATTATAGCTGCTGGTAAAGTTGCAGTTATGTTATCCATACCAGATATAAAATGGTGGCTTTACCTCTTTTGGTTAGTAACCTGGAATTTGAAACCTGATAATGCAATGGAACAAATAAAGGGTTAACAAAATTGACAAGGTTCTCTGTTTTATCTCTGACATAATGCCACAACTGCTGAAGATACCATGAACCTTCTCAGCCTCTTCCCTCACCTTAGTGGCTGCCCTCAGGTCAAATCATTACCAGTTATCTCTCCCTAATGAGGGAGCAGTCCTATGATAAGACTATAATGACTTGACTTTGAGACCCTCTGTTTTGATGATCTTTCATTACTTGAATACTTTTTTTATCTATTTAAAGAAAAATAAATAGAGTCAAAGTGTTTAGATTTGAACTCCTACACAATTTTTACCAACTAAGCTTATAAATTGGCTAATTCAAAATTGTAATTTCAAAATTCACTTAATGGCAGGAGACAATGGTGGTGGAGGGTTGGTTTTTGGTCTGGAAGCCTATTACCAGCAGTTTTCCACAAAGATTGGTGCAGAGTGCACTTTTCTTCATCATTTATGTAAATGATTTAGATGAGAAATATAGAAAGCATGCTTACTAAGTCTGTGAATGACACCAAAATTTGTGGTATAGTGATTATCTAAGATTACAAAGAGATCTCAATTAATTGGGTCAATGCACTGAGGAGTGGCATTTGAAGTTTAATTTGGATAAATGTGAGATTTTGCTTTTTGATAAAACAAACAAGGGTAGGACATACAATTAAAAATAGGGCTTTGGGTAGTGTTGTAAAACAGAGACCTCGGAGTTCAGACTCATAATTCTTTGAAGTTTGCATCACATGTAGACAGGGTGGTTAAGAAGGCATTTAGCACACTTGCCTTCATTGCGCTTTGAGTAAAGGAGCTGGCACGTCATGTTGAGATTGTACAGTACATTAGTGAGGCCTCTTCTGGAGTACTGCATCCAGTTCTGGTCACCATGTAATAGGAAAGATATTATTAAGCTGGAGAGAGTTCAAAATGATTTACCAGGACGTTGCCAGGAATGGAGGGCATGGCTGATAAGAAGAGGGTGGAAAGTCTGAAACTTATTTCACTGGAAGGTAAGAGGTTGAGGGGTGCCTTTATAGAGATTCATAAAATTATGAGGTGTATAGATAAAGTGAATGGCAGGGGCAGCTTAGTGGCTCAGTGGTTAGCACTGCTGCCCTCACAGCACCAAGAACCTAGGTTCGATTCCTGCCTTGGGCAGCTGTCTGTGTGGAGTTTGCATATTCTCCCAGTGTCTGTGTGGGTTTCCTCCCACAACCCAACGATGTGCAGGTCAGGTGAATTGGCCAGGCTAAATTGCCCATAGTATTAGGTGCATTAGTCAGGGGTAAATACAGGGTAGGAGAATGGGTCTGGGTGGGTTATTCTTCGGCGGGTCGGTATGCACATGTTGGGCTGAAGGGCCTGTTTCCATACTGCAGGAAGGAGGAATTCAAGACGAGGAGGCATATTTTTAAGGTGCGGGGAGAAAGATTTTTAAAAAGACATGTGGGGCAATGTTTTTACACAAGGAGTGGTTTGTATTTAGAATGAACTTCCAGAGGAAGTAGTGGTTGTGGATACTTTTACTATGTTTTAAAAGACATTTGGCTAAGTACATGAATAAGAAATGTTTGCAGTCAGGTGGGACTAGTTTAGTTTAGGATTATATGCAGCATGGGCGGTTATACCAAAGGGTTTGTTTCCGTGCTGTATGACCCAATGAATCTAAATTGGTAGCAACCTTAAAAATCAAAGTATGCTTGCCAATACCACCCCTTTTCCCTGAAGTGATTCAATTAGCAAGCACTGGAGAAACAGATTTGAAATATTCCAACTCTATTAAAGTATAGCCAAGGATGCTATCTTTCAGTTTTCAAACTATACAGATGGATTGTAATTTTTTTAGAATCCCTAAAGAAGAGCTAGAGATAATCAAAGATATATTTAGGTGTGGCATGGTGGTTCAGTGGTTAGCACTGCTGCTTCACAGTATCAGGGACCTGGATTCAATTCCAGCCTCAGGCAACTATCTGTGTAGAGTTTGCTCATCCTCCCCATGTCTGTGTGGGTTTCCTCCAGGTGCTCCGTTTCCTTCCATGGTCCAAAGATGTGCATGTTTGGCAGATTGACCATTCTAAATTGCCCATAATGTCCAGGGATATATAGGTTAGGTGGATTAGCCATGGGCAATGCAGCGTTAGTCTTGGGAAATGCAAGGATAGAATATTGAGTGAGTCTGGGTGGGATGCTTTTTGGAGAGTCATTGTAGACTTGTTGGCTGAATGACCTGTTTCCACACTAGGGATTCTATAATACAAGCAAAGTTTGTGGAATCAGTTCTCACACTTTAATTACTGTGTGGATAGGAACAGGGGACTGAATCTTACTTTTATTGGTGAAGTGCAAGATGTATCAGACTTCTTTGGAGGATCTCATTGCAAGGCCATGGGAAATTTCTCACCATATCTTACCAAATGTGCTTCGTTAATAACCTACCCCTCCCTACGTTATCCTTCTTACTCAATTCTATCACCAACTTACCACATGGTGTTCTTGGAACAACTCACCACTCACTGAATCTGACGAAAGACCAGCACCCCTTGCACCTATATCATCTTTAAAAGCACTGTCAGACCAGAGCTGCCCTGACTGGTTCCTGATATTTACTTATAAAATGGCAGATAGATAGAGGTCCAGCTGAATGGGGATAGTGCAGATGCAGGATTTCCACTTCCCCAGGCTTCAGCAATGGAGGCAACCACACTACACCATGCTACCAGGAGGAATGCTCAATGCTGTAGAAGAAGGTTAATGTCCTTCTCCAATCCACTAGCATAAGTACCACCATTTTCTCTTCGATAGCTCACACTTTCTTCATCCCTACTCCTGTACCCACTTTCCACCAAATCCCATGCACTATCATTTTCACATCTGTGAAATCTTCCCCATCTGATTTCACACACCATCCCACAAGATCACTAATTCTGCATGTCCTCTACACTGCTTGTATGCATTTGTCAGGTCACTTCCCTACCTGCACTGAAAGTAACAGCTGTGCCACCTACTTTCATCTCCCATAATCCTTGCCTTCTTTCATTCGAGGAGGACAGCGGCTGACAATAGGTTATAAAGAGTCAAGGACAGGCAGTGGGATAGCTGGCATTCCGCTCCTCATCCCTTATGTGGAAAACACTTTGACTCTGATCACCCTAAGAGACTGACTGACTGTATCCTGAACTGGTATCAAATGCTGCTCTTGACCTACCATTCTGGAACCCCTTGAGTGAAGCTATACTCCTTGACTTGATTGAGGTCTGCTGACAACCATGACAAGCTTCCTGCCTTTGTGTCTGTACTGAATGGCAGGAAAAGACAGAAATGATATGAACGTAGTAGCTCTGAACACAGTACAAAGTGCACAAAGGCAAGAAAAGACAATACAAGAAAGGGATATAACATCCAGGTAAGCTCAGAGTGAGTGAGTACTGTGATAGTGAGCGATGTACCCAAAGATGCAAACTCGTTGACTTCATGAGCTGGGTGTGTGCGCCTGAGTGCAGAGTGACTTTGAAGCAGCATTACAATGATAGTTGCCAGTGCAGCCCGGAGTTGCAGCATTGAAGTGCGGAAGTGTCCTATAAATGAATCAAAGGTGAGCCATATGGGTTCTTAGAGGCTAACACATGTCGGATGTGGGTTGCATGGCCATTGTCTGAGATGTTGATGCCAGATGTCCAAAGTAGAGGTCCTTCGAAGAAAATAACAAGCTGAAGTTACAAATTTCAATGAGTTCTCTTGACATCGCCATTATTTTTACGCATGTAGTAAGATGGGGAGCATATTAATTGGCAACTCACCGCTGCCTCGTGAGAAACTCCCTATGCTGCTTCATAAAAGCATAAAAGATGTTCTTGACATCAACATTAGCTTTGGTGGACTTCTCGTCAGTTTGCGCCACCAATTGTATTGTAGCCCATTTTGCTCATATCCCTCTAAGATTAAGTCGACAGTGTCCAAAAATGTAATAAGTAGGTGTCCTGACCAATATTTACCCTTCAAGCAACAGCACAGGAACATAAGTCGGTCATCTAGTCCCTTAAATGTGTTCCACCACTCAGTGAGGTCATGGTTGATCTGTGAATTAAAGCATAATTCCATCTTTACCTCAGCTCTCTTAATACCATAACTTAATAGAGATCTATCAATCTCCAGTTTAAAATCAACAATTAACCCAACATCATCTGTCAATTGTCAAACTTCTGCCAGCCTTCATGTGTTTCCTAATTCCATTTCTGAAAGGTTTGGCTTTAATTTTTAACCTGTAACCCCTTCTATTCTCTATGAACTTGGGAAATACTAAATTTTGCTAAAAATCAGATACATTTCAATTTCAGGGAATTTCTTGGAGAGTTTCTCTCACTGAATTCTAACGAGTTATATGAGGGCAATATGGATGTCATGGGTGACACTTCATTGGAAGTAGAAGCTGACATTCGTAATTGTATTGCTACTTTATACCATCACTTGTCTAATCTATTGTCATTGTAACTACAGCTCCAAGGTACACAGGACAGCTGTTCTTAGCTCCGATCCATCTTAGAACCCTGTCTAAGGGACTTCTACTTTTTTCCTAACACCCAATGAAACATAATATCTTGCTATTGTTCAATGTAGAAGCATCACATGTTGGAGAGTCTTTGGTTGAAAACGTTAATTATTATTGAGTAAAAGCAAAGAGAAAACAAACAAAACAAAATGCTGTATTTGCTTCTGGGAATGAACACAGGGTGTCTGACCTTTCAAATAGCAACAAACTTGCAGTGAATGAACGATCACTTCACCGAGTTCAGATCTTTTGGAAGCAAGTAACATTTCTGGTTTGTTGTGCCTGACATTGTACCATACTGTCACAGTGAAGTTGACATTCCTCCTGCTCCATGTCCTTATCTTCCTCCTTAGTGCTTTCCTAGCTCTTTAGCATTCGTCACATTCCCTCTTTGTCCGCTGTATTTGTTCAGTGTGTAGCATGGAATGATTACATGGCGCATCCTGTGTGGATTATACTGCAAGGTCTCCTCAGAACAATCCTAGCATCGAAACCCTGCTTTCAGCAGACCTCTGTTCTGTTCCACCAAGGCCCAGGTTGAAGAGTGGGCTGCTTTGTTTCTACTCTTCTTTTCCGTCAAGTGGTTGCATAACAGAGTCATCAGCCAGGTGGCAAAAGGTGATCCTTGTCACCCTGTAACCATTCCTGTAAGCACGTAGCCTTTGAATTAAAGCAGGAACCTGAGAGTTCAGGATATAGTCATGATTTGGAGATGCCAGTGTTGGACTGGGGTGTACAAAGTTAAAACTTTATGTGAGTTTTAACTTTGTTCGGGAGTATAGGCATCATAGCAGCTCCTAGGTTCACTGATGCAGACCTCTAGGATATGATTCCAATAATCACAGCTGACTTGCACATTGATGGAATGGGAACACTTTTCTGTTGATGAAGGCTGCCAGGTTATAATATTATGCTCTTAATGCAGTGAGTGTACAATCTAGAGCCCTGCACCTGGGGGAAGCCAGCTATATTGGCAAAGGATACACTGCCCAGGCTTCACTACTGACCTCATTACAGGAAACAAGATGAAGCAGTGTGATTTGACATAAATGGCATCAGTAACTGTCTTGATACATTTGTGAGTCAAGGATTCAGAAAAAAACTATGCACGTCCTCAGTGGATCCTTGGAAGTAGTCAATTGCATAAAACTTTTTCGCATGTGTCAACTTCACGGCCACAAGGATCATGTCATCTGCTGCATAGGTGGCAATGTTCCACAAAGCTGTCCTATATATATTCAGTTTGAGATGGAAACAGCATCTGGGATGATAAATGCTGCTCCACTTGTACCTATTCCACATCCTGAAGGGACCTTCAACTATGACCTCTTCTTGTATAGGACAGCCCTGACTGATGAGCGGCCTATCTAATTTTTGTGCAGCTCCTTGACTGACCTGCAACTAATCCCCAGATTAATTACACTGGCCCTACAGGACTGACTGTGATATATTCCCTGGACTGTATTGATACGGACTCAAGAAGTTGACTGTCCCAAGTGGCTGACTAACCATCTCCAAGCACCTGAACTGAGATCAGTCGTTGACCTTAACTGTTAGTGCCAATATCTTCTGACTGACAACTGTCCCCCTTGACTGAGCACTATCCTCCTTAGACTTTGCGACATAGCCATTTTGTTGAAACACGTTTGAGGTGTAAGCGGTTTGCATATGCTGTAGTTGTGAGATTGATGTAGTGTGGTGGTGTACAACAACATGTCCACCCCCTTGACTGATCACTGTTGACAGCTGTGACAAGCTGCCTGGCTTTTTGTCTGTTCTAACAGGAAAGGCAAGACAAGAGTAATGAGAGAATGCAAACTCAAAATGATGCAGAATAAACATAAAATGGCAAGGCAGAAATGCTGTGAGCATTGAAATAGAAGGGACACTAAGAAAGCAAGTGAAGAGCCCTGAGGTTTTAATGCGTAAGATGGGTGCTTGTCCCTGCATGCAAAATGGCTTGGTTGCAACATTATAGTGAAAGGTGCTAGTGCAATCCAAAATGCAGTTGTGAAGTGGAAAGCTGCATTCCAAGTGACCCAGAGATGAGTCATAATAATGTGGTGAGACTGGTGTATGTCCAGTTCCACTCCCTGTGGAGTGTGCCATTTGCTGTCTGGGACTGCTGGTCAAATGGAGGCCCAGAGAAGCACTTGGTGAGCTGAAGCCCCCAGATATCCACTTTGACTTAATCTAGGGAATTGTCACTGTCTAGTTTATTTTTGACACATGGAAGAATAGCAAGCTATATATAAATGAAGTGAAAATAGGTAATAATTTGATATTAATGCATGCATGCCTTGTTCACTAGTGAGACTCTCATCTGGCCTTTCAAATCTTGGGCGCAGAATGTGACTTTTATTTTCAATATTAAGAACATAATTGTTCTAACCTCGCCATATTTTTTCCCATCTGACTAGCCATTGACCACAATATTGAGGTTACTGTGAGAATTCTGTCCTTGAGGCAGAATCTTAAAAGGGGCTGAATGACATGGGTTATGGCACATAATATCACATCTCCATCCACTTGAATCACATGATTTGCTAAGCCATGCTGTGCTCCGGGGCAACTATTTTTGCAATGCTGGTGCGATGACACTTTGTGCAGTGTCAGACTTAGTCTCTTAACACTCACTCATCTTGAGTCCACTGAGATGCTTGCATTGCCTTTTTGTGGTTTTGCCATTCAGCCAGGGCTACCAGGTTCACAGTACTTCTGTCTTGCCTTGCCACTTAACACAGCCACAAAACTAGAAAGTTTGTCATGGTTGCCTGCAGTCCTCAGTCAAATCAAGGAAGTTTTATATGTCACTGGGGTGACATACTCAAAATCAAGCCCTTTTATTTCTGGAGTCATCACAGAAGTTAAAAATTTTAAAAAGCCCCAATTTGCCTGTCTTTTAGACGCAGGTTGACAGAAAACATCAACCAGATTTCTGTACTTAACCAGATTTCTGTACAAATAAGAAAACTAACCAACAGACAAAGGAGTAAAAAGGGGTGTAGCATGCTTGCCTTTGTTGCACCTGCCACACAGTGTGTTATAACTCTTATATCTAGCAATAGAACTGCGAGTCAACTCAATAAAAATAAACAATAATATTCATTTATTTGATAAAACTAATGCTTTAACAACAAAATACAGGATAAACTAACAATTTATACTACAAATCTATTTTGTGTTTTAACTTAATTCAGGATGATTATATACCACCGCACCAGAACTTAGCCATGTGGTGTTGGTCATCTGGTCTTCTCCTGATGGTCTCAAGGGTGTCTTTCACAGTTGTTGGTCTTGAGTTAATGATGCTCAGCATGGTGTTGCGGCGATTATTATACCTGAAAGTCTTTGCACCTTTTTGGGAGGGTCCTTACCGTCCACCAATGGATTGATCAGGCTCGATCACCTTAATCGATAGAACCAACCATGTGTTGCCATGTCGATGGTAAGGTGGTCCTTAGACATCCATTCCTGGAAGTTTTGGGCACATGTAGCGCCCTCCAAATAAGGGTATGAGCTACCCCTGTGTCTGGTACACACCTCGATGATCGTCCTGAAGAGGGTGTTCCAGTCAATTCTAATCAAACCCAAATTCAGGTGTGTATTGTGTTGTCTGCAGCTACTGGGTTGATTAAATGCTGTCTGTTGGTAGCTGAAGCCTGTCTAGATTCTGCAATATGTTTATTAGTGCAGTCACTTTGGTCAAGCCTTGCCTTGATCTCCCAGCATGCCTCAGTGATTGTCCATTCTTGTCAAATCTATCATAAATCCATCAACTTGAGTGGCATGCCCAGCCCCATTTTCATTTCTCAGTCCTTTGAGTATAGGAGTTGGGAAGTCACGTTGAATTTGTACAGGACCTTGGTGAGGCCTCTTCTGGAGCACTGTGTCCAGTTCTGGTCGCCTTCTTATAAGAAAGGGATTATTAAGCTAGAGAGGGTTCAGAAGAGATTTACCAGGGTGTTGCAGGTATGGAAGGTTTGAGTTATAAAGAAAGGCTGGAAGGGCTGGGACATTTTTCACTTCCGGGATGCGGGCATGGTTACAATGTTTAAATGACACTTAGATAAGTACATGATTAGGAAAGGTTTGGAGGGATATGGGCCAGGAGCAGGCACGTGGGACTAGTTTAGTTTGGGATAATGTTTGGCATGGACTAGTTGTACTAAAGGGTCTGTTTCTGTACTGTATAACTTCATGACACTATGAGAGCTACAGATGAACAATTATGAACCATTAACATATAACTCATCTAGGTAACTCTTGTAAACTCTAACCCACTTATAAACTCATCCTCTAAACCTGTGTAAGGACTGACACAGAGGAAATAAAAACATTAGTGTGGTAACTAGAGGGAAAGATTTGGGAAGGCATTTCATTGGTCCCTATTCGTAGGGGTCACTGCATTAGTTTGTTTGGCTTGTCAGGATGAGCTGCTCCATGGTTCGCCTTCCCAAGGTATTTTCACTTGCTTGTAGAAGGTACAGGTGGCTAGTTCATACTTACGAAGGTCTTTGGTTTAAAGGTTAAGAGCAATAGCTCACAACGACTGATGAGGGAAAAATAAACTGGCTTTCTTGAGGAGTCAAGTGGCTTTTAATGCAGAGACTCCCAAGCTGTTCAGCTCCCTGAGAGCCAATCATATTTGTGTCGACAGGCAAGAGGCCTTTGTCACCAATAACTGGTTACTAGTCCATAGACCAATCAGCTACTTGATGCAAGCCAAACCTTCATTTGTACACAGCCACCTCAGTGTAACTAGACTGCTAGTAATGTTTGAACAAGCAACTGTGGAAAGTGTGTTAATAATGAATATTAAGTTACATACTTATAAAAAGTATAGCAATTCTTCAATATTCCTTGTTTTTTAAAACCAGTCATTTTCCCATTTCGGTCCACAATCAAAAATACTGAAAAATGAAAAGATTCAATCTTCTGTCATGAATTCCAACACAGCAAGTCAGGGGTAGCTTTGATACCATCTCCTAGTCATTGTAGGAAGCATTTGGATGGATAGACGCCAAACGTAGGCAAGTAGGACCAGTTTAACTTGGGAACATGGTCAATGTGGACTTGTTGGACTGAAGGGTCTGTTTCCATGCTGTATGACTCTGGGACCAGTCCACGGGCTTGGACACAGTCAGACAGCCGTTCAGTGTAGTCAAGGTGAGGATTCTGTCTTCCTCAGGTTGAGGAGCTGAATTTTGTGCACCCCATTACTTGGCAAGGCTCTTCCTGCGCAATTCTGGGCTGTGTCAACCTGAAAGAAAGGGGAGTATTAAGGGAGATGGAAATGGGTCACACAGTTGTTAGTGCTGATCAGGTAGGTGAAAGGAGGTGAGGTGGCCCAAGTGAGATGATTAGTGAGTAAGCATTGCAGAGACCATGCATGTCCAGACTGGCAGAGTCTGCTGTCATTAGTCTTTTTGATCATTTTCTGCACCTACCCATGATAGTTTAATGATACGTGTGCATGGAAAGCACACCTTTTTGGATATCCACTGCTTGTAGATTTTCATTGTTTAGAAAATACCCTTATCTTTCTTTTTAGGTATGGTAACTTTACAATTACCTATATTGAAATTAACTTGCTGAGTTTTTGTCCTTGAATTTAATCTACTAATATGTCTTTGAAATTTCATGCTTCTGTCCAGACTATTTGCAGTGCCACTTTTCTTTGTCTCATCAGTAAACTTGGATATGTAGGTCTCCATTTCAACATCAAATACTTAGAATAAATAGTTGAGACCCAATATAGATCCCTGTGGGACATCACCAGTTACAACCTGCAAATAGAGTACCAACATAAGTTATGATTATCTGAATTACTTATCTCATTGATTTTTATGTGTCCCCACTGTGTCCAAAATTGGTTGTCATGTTTCTCTACATTACAATATTGGATACACTTCAAACACACCTTCATTTGCTGTGGTATGTTTGGAATGCCCTGAGGTTATGAAAGAAACTATATAAATGCAAGTTCAATCTTGCTGTTGTTGTTAGGAAACTGAATTTGAACTCTTTGCTGTGTTGGTCAGAATTCCTGGTTGACGTTGAATGTTCTCTTGAAAGATATTGCTGTGTTCATGCTACCAGCTCTTTTTATATATGGTTCTTTCTTGAGCAATTAGCAGCCATGCCTTACTCACCTTGCTAGATTCACTAACCCTTGTGAATGCAGCAAGTTTGATTTGGGATTGCTTCTAGTTGTTACATTTGAGTTTTGTGAGATGGTAGTGCTAACATCACATAAAAGTGGGTGTGACAACTTCGCAATATGGCCTACAAAATATGACCTATGCCATGTTGTTGATTCACAGCTACTAATAATTGCATTGGATTGACCAAACTTTTCATGTAGTTGCCAGGGGGAAAGTATGCACATTCCATTAGCCTAGGCTGGATTCTCACCAAAGGAGGGTATTTCAACTCACCTTTTCTTTCAGACTTCTGGATTTGCTCACTGAAGCCATTTCATTAAGATATCCTGGGTGATTAAATAAATTCAGGATATGAAATATTTATGAAAACATTTCCTGCCATTTCTTTTCCTCCTCAATTTATTTTCTTCCACCTTCTGCATGGCATTGATTTCTTGTTGGGTTGAATTTCCATGGGCAGCAACGTACTTTGGTCACACATGATGTCAAGTGTTGTTCGGTTGGTAGCAATCTAGGTTCTGAGTCTGAAGATTAAAACCTGACTTGAGAATGTGAGCACAAGGGTCAAGGATAAAACTTCAGCGCAGTACTGTAACAGTTCTGCACTGTCACAGTATCACCTTTCAGATGTGACATTAAATCATGGTCCTGCCCTATCAGATGGATTTAAAAGATCCTATGGCTTTATTTCAAAGAAGAGTTGATGATTGACCTTGTTGCCCTGATCAACATCAGTGCTTCAATCAATATTACAAAAACAGATTATATGGTCATTATCACATTGTTGTTGTTGATAAGAGCTTGCTGTACACAACTTTGCTGCTGTATTTCCTATATTGCAGAACAGCACTCATAAATGATTTTCAAACTGATTGGCTGAAGAGATACTCAGTTCTTTATCTTTTATCACAGGTTGCAGATCTCTTGGAAAGTGCACTGTGTTAAATAGCTCTCTGATCACTGGGCATTCCAATATAAAAGCCCACAGACAATCTTTGGGTAAATGTGATGAATGGCTGACACCATTGATTCATTACTTACCACAAAATCTGGCCTGTTTAATATTCTAGATCTCTGAAAATCTTTTGCACATTCCAAAATTACTCCACTGTCCATTAACTAGCTAATATTATTGTGCATTATGTTATCAACAAGCTTGTCATATACTTGTTTCATATTCACCATGTGATTTTGTAAACCTTATTTATATTGCAGGAGTTCCCTGATTTATGAATGTCCCATTTACAGATTCTCACATGTACGAATACAATCCGTACAGGGGTACATTAATTACAATTTTAGAGATCCAACATATGTACATTTCCTCAAATTTATGAATGGCTATTTTTTATTGTTCTACATTGTATTACGACTTGAGTACAAATTGATTAATGAACACACTTAAGTATGGAACATGTTTTTAGCCCGGGGACTACCAGTATTCTCTTTTTTTGTTAATGAATGCCTATATCTTTGCCATACATTCTAGCTTAATTTTTTGTGAGTTCTTTCTCTTCTATAATTCTAGTCTTTTGTGCTCACTTCATTGTGTTACTGTTGCTATGAACATTGCTCTCAATCATTCTTTGACCTCAGACATATACTTAATAATAGCTAGTATTTTTGAATGAATTTCATTATACTAATCCAGATTAGGTTAATGTGAGCTTCAGCTTAATGTTTGAATTAAACATGATTGAATACTTGTGGAATTCACTAAAAACTATCCAGTATGTTCCTTGGTTTACAATTAGACTAATACATGACTGTAAAAGATTGTTTATTGAGGACTCATACATAGAGTTATTTTACATAAATTTAATAATTGCAAACATTTTCCTTCCTTCATTCTGGCTTCTTGGCTTTGACAGGATTGAATTTCTGATAGTAATGGACCAGACCAGTGCTGCCCTGACCTCCAAAAGTATACTATGGAGGTTATTTTTAAGGCAAGTGTAAGGCTCTGTGTTCCATACATGATTTGATTGGTCCACCATTAAGTTTTAATCAAAACATACTTGATTCTTACAACATAGTTAAATTATGACAAAAGAGGAATTGGCATAACTTTACTGTATTGAAATACTTAAGATAATGCACTATGTAAACACTAATCATCAACTCTTCCAAAATAGGCAGCATCCCATAAACAAATGCTTGGAAAGACAATTCAGCAACACATGCTGTCTCAAATGCTAACTCTCTCCAGTGCAGAAGAAAGCAAACTGAAAGAAACAATCTGCACAAAAAAAAGCACCCAGGGAGAACTCAAAGCTGTTTATCAACAGCCTCCCTGAAGGAAACATTTCAACACCACTGTGACAACACACAAGAGAAACAGGACAAAACATGCCTCTTAAAGGCACAGAATCATCTCACCTCCCCCCTGAAAAAGGAACCATCAATGTATAAACATGGTTTCATTTTCTAAGCCTTCGTTCTCATGCTTTTAGTATCTACATCATATATACATTGTATTAACTCCAAACATGTAAACATGCAATAGCATAGTCCATTTCAGTCTGTTGCTTCCATCACTGCCTCCTCCCCCCGAGTTTTTCTTCATCAAAGTTGTGACAATGCATTGGCAATTACATTCTCCCATCCTGCTACATGTATGATTTTCAAACTGAATGGTTGTAACAATAAACTCCATTTAAATAGTCTGATATTTTCATCCTTAAATTTTTTCCAAAAATGGTAATCAGTTATGTTCAATATACATAATCGTTATTGTTTAGCAGTTATGATCAGTTTACATAAATGTTGAACTGTTTCAATGGCATCACCAAACTCAAGGTCTCTTCTTCCATTTGTGAAATATTTCTTTTGATGAATATTCAACTTTTGGGAAAAATACCCAACAGACCTTTCTATAGATCTATCGCCTTCTTGCACGAGTATAGCACTGACACCCACATTACTTGCATCGATAGCCACCTTGAACGGTTTTGAGTAATTGGGTGTTGCTAACACCAGTGATATGGTCAATACAGCTTTCAGGCTGTCAAATATCTTCTGATGCTCATCTATCCACTGAAATTTCTGCACTACTTCATTAGGTCAGTCAGTGGAGCAACCACGCTGCTAAAACTTGATACAAATTTCTGGTAAAAACCACTCAAGCTCAGGAATTGCAGCACTTTCCTGTTTGTCAACAGTATGGGAAATTCCCCAATCACCTTTGTTTTCACATCCAGTGGGGCCATCTGTCCATGTCCAATAGCATGAATTAGGATCGTGACTTGGGATTTTGCGAACTTACTCTTAGAGAGGGTTAACATCAAGCTCGCTTTCTGAAATTGATGGAACAACTCTGCTTGATGTTCCAAATGTTCCTTCTATGTGTGACTAAATATCACTAGATGATCTATGCACACCACAATTGGGTAATCCCAAAATGACCTTGTCGGTTAATCTTTGAAATGTGGCTGGTTCATTCTTCATCCCAAATGGCATGACTTTAAGCTGGTAAACTCCATTTGGTGTCATGAAAGGTGATATTTTCTTTGATGTTTAGGTAAAGGTACCTGCCAGTATCCTTTGAATAAGTTAAGTTTAGAAATACAAGTTGCTTTTCCCACTTGCTCAATGCAGTCTTCCAACTGAGCAAGAGGGTAAGAATTGGACTTTGTAACTGCACTCAATCTACACACCATCCTTGGGTACCATCTGGTTTTGGTACTCTCACTATGGGTGAACTCCATTCACGGCAATTCAGATTGGTTATGTCATCTAAACGGTGAGAAAATTCATAAAGCCAAAGTACAAAGGGATCTGGGAGTGCTAGTCGAGGATTGTCTCAAGGTAAACATGCAGGTTGAGTCCGTGATTAAGAAAGCAAACGCAATGTTGTCATTTATCTCAAGAGGGTTGGAATATAAAAGCACCGTTGTGCTACTGAGACTTTATAAAGCTCTGGTTAGGCACCATTTGGAGTACTGTGTCCAGTTTTGGTCCCCACACCTCAGGAAGGACATACTGGCACTGGAGCGTGACCAGCGGAGATTCACAAGGATGATCCCAGGAATGGTAGGTCTAACATACGAGGAACAGCTAAGGATCCTGGAATTGTATTCATTGGAGTTTAGAAGATTAAGGGGAGATCTAATAGAAACTTACAAGATAATACATGGCTTGGAAAGGGTGGACGCTAGGAAATTGTTTCCGTTAGGTGAGGAGACTAGGACTGTGGACACAGCCTTAGAATTAGAGGGTGTAAATTCAGAACAGAAATGCGGAGACATTTCTTCAGCCAGAGAGTGGTGGGCCTGTGGAATTTATTGCCGCGGAGTGCAGTGGAGGCCGGGACGCTAAATGTCTTCAAGGCAAAGATTGATAAATTCTTGATGTCACAAGGAATTAAGGGCTACGGGGAGAATGCGGGTAAGTGGAGTTGAAATGCCCATCAGCCATGATTGAATGGCGGAGTGGACCCGATGGGCCGAATGGCCTTACTTCCACTCCTATGTCTTATGGTCTTCTGGTCTTATCTGTGAACATGCTTTGAATCTCCTTTTGAACCTGTGCCAATTTTAGAGGGTTAAACCTGTAAAGATATTGCATAATTGGAACAGTGTTTCCTGTATTTACATATAGGTAATCAATTTAATACTTCCCAGCATATTCTCACATATATACTTCTGTAAGTTGGGGGGAAGGGAAAGGGAAAGCAACAGGAAGTATGGTGATAAATGAAAAGGTAAGCAGCAGGTTAGCATGTATGCAGGAGGGTTTAAGGTCAAGGCAGACTATGAAAGAAGCAAAAATGAAGGATTACTCAGGAGATAGTAGAGATGTTGTGAATCATGACATAAGAAAGCTAGCATAAAGGCACTTTACCTGAATGCATGTAGCATTCATAACAAAGTTGATGAGTTAACAGCACAAATCATGATGAACAAAAATGATTTGATAGCCATCACAGAGACATGGTTGCAGAATGGTCATGACTGGGAATTAAAAATTCAGGGTACCAGACTATTTGGAAGGACAGACAGGGATGCAAAGGAGGTGTGTAGCTTTGATATTCAAGAACGACATCAGGGCAGTGCAAAGCGATGATGTAGGTTTTATGGAGCACGAAGTTGAATCCATTAGGAATTCCAAGAAGAAAACGTCACTGATAGGTGTAGTCTACAGGCCACCAAGTAATAACATCATGTTGGGGCAGGCAATAAACAAGGAAATAACTAATGCCTGTAAAAATGCTATAACTATTATCATGGGGATTTTAATCTGCATGTAGATTGTTCGAATCAACTTGATCAGGGTAGCCTTGAGGAAGGGTTCGTTGAGTGTATCCGTGGTAGTTTTCTTGAACCGCATGCAATGGAACTGAAGAGGGAGCAAGTTATCCTAGATCTGGTCCCATGTAATGAGACAGGAATAATTAATGACCTCATAGTCAGGCATCCTCTTGGAAAGAGTGGGTTACAGTATGGTTGAATTTAAAATACAACTGGCTAGTGTGAAAATAAAATCCAATACCAGGGCCCTGTGCTCGAATAAGGGGGACTATAGTAGAATGAGGGAGGACCTGGCTAAAGTAGACTGGAAACAGAGACTTTATGATGCAACAGTTGACAAGCAGTGGAGGATCTTCAAATAAATTTTTCAAAGTGCTCAGCAAAAGTATGTTCTGATGAGACGGAAGGACTGTAAGAGGAGGGGTAATCTGCCATGGGTGTCTGAAGAAATAAGGTAGGCTATCAAAGTGAAAGAGAAGGCATACAAAGTGACCATAAACAGCAGGAATCTAGAATATTGGGAAAACTTTAAAGGTCAACAGAAAGCCACAAAAAGAGCTATAAAGAAAAGTAAGATAGAGTATGAGGAAAAACTAGCACAGATTATAAAGACAGATAGTAAAAGTTTCTATAAATATGTAAAACAAAGAAGAATGGCAAAAGTAAATGTTCATCCTTTGGAGGATGAGAAGGGGCAGTTAGTTATGGGATATGATGAAATGGTTGAGGCATTGAACAGGTATTTTGCATCAGTCTTCACAGTGGAGGATACTAATAACATGCCAGTAAGTGACAAAGAGACGAAGGTAGGTGAAGACCTGGAAACAATTATTATTATGGAAGAGTTAGTGTTGGGTAAGCTAATGGAACTAAGGATAGATAAGTCTCCTGGCCTTGATAGAATGCGTCCCAGGGTACTAAAAGAGATAGCGGGAAAAGTAGCAGGTGGATTGGTGGTAATTTTCTAAAATTCACCGGATTCTGGGGCAGTCCTAGCAGATTGGAAAATAGCAAATGTGATGCCACTGTTTAAAAAGGGAAGTAGACAAAAAATGAGGAGTAATAGACCAGTGAGCTTAACCTCTGGAGTGGGGAAGATGCTTGAGTATATTATCAAGGAAAAATTTAGCAGGGCATCTCGAAAGAATTGTCCCATTGTACAGAAGCAGCATGGATTCATGTAGGACTGATCATGCTTCTCAAATCTTTTGGAACTCTATGAAGACATTTCAAGCAGTGGACAATAGGGACCCAGTGGATACGGTGCACCTAGCTTTCCAAAAGGCCTTTGACAAAGTGCTGCACATGAGGCTGCTGCATAAGGACGCATGGTGTTAGGGGTAGAGTATTAGCATGGATAGAGGATTGGTTGACTGACAGGAAGCAAAGAGTGGGAATAAATGGGTGCTATTCTGGCTGGCAATCAGTGAATAGTGGTGTGCTTTAGGGATCAGTGTTGGGACCACAATTATCTACAATTTGTATAGATGATTTGGAGTTGGGGACCATGTGTACGGTGTCAAAATTTGCTGATGACACTAAGATGAGTGGCAGGGCAAAGTGTGCAGAGGACTATGAAACTTTGCAGAGGAATATAGATACATTGAGTGAGTGGGAAAAGGTCTGGCGGATGGAATACAATGTTAGTAAATGTGAAGTCATGCATTTTGGTAGGAGCAACAGTAAAATAGATTGTTACTTGAATGGTAAAAAGTTGCAGCATGCTGATTTGCAGATGGACCTGGGTGTCCTTGTGCATGAATCGCAAAAGGTTGGTTTGCAGGTATAACAAGTAATTAGGAAGGCTAATGGAATTTTGTCTTTCATTGCTAAAGGGGTTGAGTTTAAAAGCAAAGAGGTAATGTTACAGCTGTACAAGGTGCTGGTGAGACCACACCTGGAGCATTGTGTGCAGATTTGGTCTCCTTACTTAAGAAAGCATGCACTGGCACTGGAGGGGGTGTAGAGGAGATTCACTAGGTTGATTCTGGAGTTGAAAGGTTTGGCTTATGATAAGAGGCTGAGTAGATTGGAATTATGTTCATTGGAATTCAGAAGTATGAGGGGGAATCTTATAGAAACGTATAAAATTATGAAGGGAATCGATAAAACAGAAATAGATAAGATATTTCCACTGCTGGGTGAAACTTTGACAAGAGGGCATGGCCTCAAGATTAGGGGAAGCAGGTTTAGAACTGAACTGAGAAGGAACTTCTTCACCCAGAGGGTTGGTAATCCATGGAATTCCTTGCCCAGGGAAGTAATTGACGCTACTTCAGTAATCGCTTTTAAAGCTAAGGTAGATACTTTATTGAAAAATAAAATGATTAAAGGATATGGTAAAACGCGAATAAGTGGAGCTGAGTCCACAAAAAGGTTAGCCATGATCTTATTGAGTGGTGGAGCAGGTTCAAAGGGCTGGATGGCCTACTCCTGCTCCTAGTTCTTATGTTCTTATACTTGTGTGAGGAAATCTGCTTCTGCCAGCCCAACTTTAATTCTTAGAGAAGGTCTGAATGCCAACATCTTCGAATCCTTGAAACCATGTCTTTAAGCACAGAGATCGTTCCTTGTGTATAGTTCAAACTGGCTTGCCAGTGCTAAGTAGCTTACACCATTAAGACTTCAGTGCCCTGACTATAATGAAGTGAACGCAATTGTGAATATCACTATACTGTGGCTGACAATGGGTTGTTTGTGGTAGCAGCCCATGTGATGACAAGGCCTGATGTGAGATGGAGTGCTAATCTTCCACCCTCTGCTCCCTCTCACTTTTTTCAACATCATTGACAGCACTGGTTAGCATTGGGTTTGATGACAGGAATTCAAACCATGTGCACTGTGATGGAAAGAATTTCCGATTGCCCAACATCACCAGGCGTAACTCCAGAGCACAGTTTGCGTGTAACTGCAGAACTTGGACTCCCAGAGGGAGCTGTAATCCATGACACAATCCAGCTTTGGAGCCATTTGTATATAAATAATGGACAACATGAACCACATTAAACGTTATGCCACAGACAATGCTCCAATAAATTACAGTAATTCATTGCTGCCTCAATGACCAGCAATGGTGAGAGGGCACTTAAAATAGTTTACTGCTGCACGGTGACAATCCATTTGTAATCATGGAAATGGAGAGAGAGTTCCCATGATGGCATTTATATGTGTGTGTGTGTGTCTGGAAAATGATGATGATGCATAGGTTAAATGAAAGTTGGTGATCATAGCAAAGAGACCAGCAAGTTCAATTTGAAGACATACAGGGCAGATAATAATATTGAACACTGCAATCAGTGTTTCTCTCCTCCTTTGCTTCAATAAAAGTGTATTGTTATTCTGACAACTTCTGCAGCTTGAATCTATTAACCCCTTCCATTGAGAACTCTTGATTGCTGCTTCCATGACTGGCTTAAACTTAACGTGAGGTCAAAGGCATGGTCAACGCATAGTGATGCAGTGCAAGGTGTCCCATTTTGTGGGGAATTAAGTGGTGAACACAACTCAAGCAGGCTGCAAAGAACTGGGCGCAAGAATAGAGAATTCAGCTCCACCATTCAAAACAATCATAACTCATCTCATCTCAGGCTCAAACCCACTTTCCTGTCCCCTCTCTATAACTCTTCAACCCGATACTAGTTAAAGATCTGTCTATCTCCTCCTTAAATTTATTCAATGTCCTAGCATCTACCACAGTCTGGATAGTGAATTCCACAGATTCATGACCCTTTGAGAGAAGTAATTTCACCTCCTCTCTATTTTAAATCTGCCAGTCCTTATCCTAAAACTATGACTTTTGTTCTAGATTGCCCCACTAGTGGAAACTTCCTGTCTACAACTACTTTGTCAATCCCCTATAAAATCTTATAGGCCTGAATTGGATCTCGTCTGTGTTCTAAATTTCAGAGAGTACAGGCCCAAACTACTCAATCTCGCATCATCATACAAACTCCTCATCTCTGAAATCAACTTAGTTAAACACTTCTGAATTGTACATCTCTAGTCCAATTACATCCCTCCTCAAATAAGGGAACTAAAATTGTACGCAGTACTACAGGTGTGGTCACACTAATGCCTTATCCAGCAGCAGCAACACTTCCTGAATTTTATATCCTATTCTTTTAACAATAAATGCCAAAATTCCATTTGCCTTCCTTATTATTATAAGTTAGATGTATTGACCATGCTAAATTACCACTTAATGTCCAGGGATGTGTAGGTTAGGTGTGTTAGCCATGAAAAATATAGGGTAGGGGGATGGGTCTGGCTGGGATGCTCTTCAGCAGGTCAGTGTGGGCATGTTTGGCTGAATGACCTGTTTCCACACTGTAGGGATTCTATAATTCTATGATTACCAGCTGTATGTACAAACTAGTTTTCTACAATCCATGCAAAGAACTCCCAGATCCCTCTGCACCAAACACTCTGACGTTTCTTTCCATTGAAATTATAAGTTGCAGTTCCATTCCTCTAACAAAAATGGATAACCTTGAACTTCTCCATGTTAAACTCCATCTGCAAAATTTTGGCCCATTCACTGAACGTATCCATATCCAGTTGCACAATTCTTGTTTCTTCATTGCAACTTACTTTCAAAGGGATTCTAACAGATTGGTTGATCAGGTGAGAGTAGGGCAGATAGATTACAATGCGGCAAAGTGTGAAATCATCCAAATAGATTCAAACAGTCAGAGATTGTGGGGAATGTTGCCAATCAGAGGGACCTGCGCAACTCAACACACAAGTTGCAGAAGGTTACCATGCAGGTCCAGGAAGCTATTAGTGAAGCTAATGATACAGTTGCTTTTGTAAGAGCGAGATTAGGGCATAAAGTGAAAGAGGCCATACTTGAAGTACTGCGTGCAAGTAAGTTAGTGCTTTTGATTGGATAGCTGGTTTGTGATGCAGAGTAATGCCAACACTGTGGGTTCAATTGCCACACTGGCTGAGGTTACCATGAAGGACTGACCTTCTGAAACTCTCCCCTTACCTGAGGTGTGGTGACCCTCAGGTTAAACCACCACGTCATTTCATTCTCCAATAGGAGACCCGCCCTGTGGTCTGCTCAGACTATGGCACTTTTACTCCTTAACTAATGAAGCTCCATCTTATTCTCAGGGGAGTGAATTGAATATTCCAGTGAATCAAATGCTCACTAGCTTCCTTCCTACAAATGAAGTAAATTGGACTTTCATTCCCTGGAGCTAAGGAGAGATAATCTCTTTGAAATATAAAGTTCTTCAGGAATCTTTTTCAGTCATTATGTAGGATGTACGTGTTGGAAATTACTTAACTGTCTTTGGACTCAGTGGCTTGCTACCATTCCAGAAGGTAGGTAAGAATCAATCACATTGCTGTGGGTCTGGAGTCACTTGTGGCCCAGCCTGAGATTTTCTTCCCATAAGGACATTAGTGAACTCGATGGGTTTTTACGACAATTGGTAATGGTTTAATGGACTGAGACTAGCTTTCAATTCCAGATTTTATCAATTGAATTTGAATTCCATTAGCTGCTAAGGTGGGATTTGAACCTGTGTCCTCTGATCATTAGAGTTGGTCTCTGGATGACCACAGCACGGTCCTCCCTGTTATGGAGCAGTCCAGACCTCCTCAAAGTATTTCAAGAAGGTAGTCCAGACCTTAACTTTACTAGTTGCTTTAAGCAGGTGTAAGGTGGATATTCCAGGAGTAAAGCAGCTGGTCAAACCACTCAGTTTTTTTTAAAAAATCAGAATTTATTTATAGACTACCAAATGCAACACAAGCAAAAGAGAACAGAATATAGAATAACTTAACCTAACTGAAAACTCAAGTGACTCTATCACAACTTAATTTCCTGCAACATCCCAGAAACACCCCCTTGGCAAAAAAAGGCAAAATCTAAATCAGGTTCTTAAAGGAGAGATGCCAGAGAAAGTCAGCCAGAAAACCACTGTTGAATCAGGGAATCTTCTTCCCCCAGCAGTCTTCTTTGACCAGCAGTTTCAAACTGATTGCTTGCTAAAACCAAACCAAGCCAAACCAGGAAATAACCCTGAACTGTAGAAATGGCCACTCCCTTTCATTGTACAAAATGTTTCTTAGAAAAAAACTAGAAGCCTTTTCAAGTAGATTTTTCCAGACATATCGGAACCTCTGCCTTTACAACCCCGCTCAAGAAAAACCAAGGGCAAAATAACCTTGTTAAAGGGGCAGAATCATCACACTCTCCCTAAATGTGGGGACAGAGATGTTGAGGTAATGTTTCCACTGGCTGAGGAATAGAGAACAAGGGACCAACTTAGCGAAATAAGGGGTCAGCCCTCAGGATGGAGAACTCCCAAGGTACACAAACCTTTTTGAGTAATTGCTCCTCAAATCAGTCCCAAACAATCAGCCTCTTATACTATTCTAGATTTCCCAGCCTCACGAGAAGCAATGTCTCAGTGTCTATCTACTCTGTTAAGCCCCTTCACAATCTTGTAGTCCTCAATGAGGTGGGTTCCCATTCTTCTAAACTCACAAGCTCAATTTACCCAGCCTCTCATCATAGGAATCAATTCAATAAACTTTTGATGTACCTCCCCCAATACAAGTTTACCTTTTTTTCAACAAGGAGAACACAATTACAGTACACACAGTATCACCAAAGCCCTGCGCCCAATTGCAGCAAATCATGAAGAACAAGAAGACAAATGTTATGATGTTTCAAAGTCCTTAGAGCCCTTGAGATGTTAGATTTTTAACATATCCTCAGTAGTGGTGAAGTTTGTCAATATTTTTACATTCTCAGTAATTGGTTATTTTCCTAATTTACCTTGTCGTGGGGGAGGCTGAGATAAACAGGGAGACAGACACCCTTCCAACTCTTGATTTTTATTTCTCTTTCCTCTGGTGCCCAAAAGTAGTGACTGAAATTGAGTTCAATATATATTCTTAAGTCTGGGTTTACTGTCTGTCAAAACCGGCTAACTGGCAAGTAAACATTTTATCTCTCAGCACGTTTTGAAAGATTTGTAGCTCAGGTTGAGGTTCTGGATGTAGGTTTGCTTGCAGAGCTGGAAGGTTAGTTTTGAGAAATTTTGTCACCATACTCAGTATCAGTGAGCTTCCAGATGAAGCACTGGTGGTGTGACCTGCTTTCTATTAATGTGTTCCGGTTTCGTTGGGTTGGTGATGTCATTTCCTGTGGTGATGTAATTTTCTGTTGTTTTTCTCAGGGGGTGTTAAATGGGATCCAAGTCAATGTTTTTGTTGATAGAGTTCCAGTTGGAATGCCATGCTTCTAGGAATTCTTGTGCATGTTTCTGTTTGGCTTATATTGGATATATTGTCCCAGTTGAAGTGGTGTCCTTCCTCATCTATATGTAAGGATACTAGTGAGAGTGGGTCATGTCTTTTTGTGGCTCGTTGATGTTCATCCGAGGACAAGCCAAACAGAGAAACACATGAGAATTCCTAGAAGCATGGCATTCCAGCTGGAACTCTATCAACAAACACATCGACTTGGATCCCATTTACCACCCCTGAGAAAAAGATCCGGAAATTACATCACCACCAGAAATGACATCACCGACCCAATGAAACCCAAATACATAAATAGAAAGCGAGCCATCTGGAAGCTCACTGCTGATGTTACCTAGTATAATGATGAAACGTCTGAAAATGAACCATCCAGCTCAGCGAGCAAACCTACATCCATTTTATCTCTCAATATTTGAAGTTATCAGTTCTGAAGAAGAGTCCACCATCTACCATCTAGGAGGACAGTTTGGTTCTTCAGTCTAGTTGGGCGGCACGGTGGCACAGTGGTTAGCACTGCTACCTCATAGCGCCAGAGACCCGGGTTCAATTCCTGCCTCAGGTGACTGACTGTGTGGAGTTTGCACGTTCTCCCCGTGTCTGCGTGGGTTTCCTCCGGGTGCTCCGGTTTCCTCCCACAGTCCAAAGATGTGCAGGTCAGGTGAATTGGCCATGCTAAATTGCCCGTAGTATTAGGTAAGGGGTAAATGTAGGGGTATGGGTGGTTTACGCTTCGGCGGGTTGGTGTGGACTTGTTGGGCCGAAGGGCCTGTTTCCACACTGTAAGTAATCTAATCTAATCTAATCTAATCTAATCTAAAGTAACACATTCTGCTTTTGCTTTCCTTCCCAATCAAAATACCGTTTCAGCATATTCACATACAGACTCTGTGAGTTTTCCTTCTATCTGGTATTCTTATCAAATAATTCACCTCAAACAGTTTCCTTTTTGATTTGATAAAGCCCACTAAACTTTGCCTTTAAAGGTTACCCTCCCATTGGTAGTAATATTAACACTTATCTCCACTAGCAAAACTATGGGTTTTTGATCTCTTGTCTGCTTCCTGTTTCATTACATGCTGTTCTGTTTTTAAATACTGTTTAGCCAGCTCACCTTTATTTAATTTCTCCCTCATATTTAACAATAATGTAGTCTTTGAGTGCTGAGTCACTAATTTTTCCTTAATTAATTGAAGTGGCCCCCTCATTTCATGTCCAAAAACTAATTCAAATGGACTGCGTTCATTTGATTCATTCAGTACATTCCCAATTGCAAAATGTGCAAGTGAAATTCCTTAATCCCAATTCTCTGGACACTCTTGACTATAGGTCCTAAACATGGTTTTTAAAGTGTGATGCCACTGTTCAAATGCTGCCTGTGATTCTGCATAGTACACAGTTGATTTAAATTGTTTTGCTCCTAAGCTATCCATAATTTCCTTGAATAACTTTGATATAAACTTTGATCCTTGATCCTTGATCCGATTGTATCCGTGTGAGTTATCTGTACCTTGTAAAAGTATTTGAGTAACTCTTCTACAATCCTTTTAGCCGTGATATTGTGTAATGGAATGACCTCTGGAAATAAAGTAGACACACTCATTATGGTCAACAAATATTGATTCCCATTTTTTGTTTTATGGAGAGGTCCTACATAATCAATTAAGATTCTTGTAAAATGTTCCTGAAATGCTGAAATGAGAATTAAGGGTGCTGGTTTTATCACTGCCTGAGGTTGTCCTATTATTTGAGACCCGTCAAATGACCAGCAAAATTCAACCACATCTTTATGCAGTCCAGAAAATCTCTGTGTTTTGGCTTGAGTTTTCCTTACTCCCAAATGAACTCCCTCTGCTACCTCATGTGCGACCCATAAAACCTTCATTCCATAACCCAGCAGTAGTCTAATTTGATAAATATCTGCCCATTTTTCATCCGCTTTAGTATGTAATGTTCTCCATTTCATATCAAGATGTCATTTTTAATGTAGTAGCATTCTGGGATACATTTAGATTTGTATTCTGTATATGCTTTTTGGTACAACTGCTTTAGTTCTCCATTTTTTTATTGTAATTCAGCTAACTTCTCTGAACTAAAAATATCCACCTGTTCTCCATCTGCTCTTGTTTTCCTCAACCGTTTCATCAAAAATAGGTTTTGATAATTGAACTTCAACATCCTTATCTTTACTCTTTGATTTCTCCTCCTGTTTCAACCTGTAGCTTTATGACCTTGTTGTGACACAGTTTGGAAAAATCCCAGGATATGCTTCCTGTATACTTTCAGTTGTCTATATTTCCACTGGCTTTTCAATCACAGTTGGCATCACTCCTACCTGTGATCCAGCTATATTATCGCCAAGGATAAGCTGTATTTCTGGAAAAGAGAATTTCTGAGCCAGCTCAGAATACAAAAGTAGATGGACCTCTCTTTAAGCCATATTTTTTCATTTTTCTTTTATTCTTAAATTATCAAGATTGCATCACATTGGGGTGACAAATTGAAGCTTTTCACTTTATTTTATTGTATTTCTCACTGTAAAATATGTAAAATAAAATCATACAAATTCAAAATTCATTCTATTACTGCTACACTACTTCATCACTTTTCACTGGACTCTCCAGCCTCACTTTATTCAATGGAACACTGCTCTTCTCACCATGAAGTCCACATACCACCACTTTTCTGGCAATACTCCTTCTGAATTATATATCACCTCATCTCTCACCATCAAAGATTAACTTGCTCCTGTACCTTTTAAAATCTGAATTTCTTTACCTTCTCCTGGTAAACATGAATAAACCTTACTCACACAAGTAATGATTTGGAGTTGCCATGAAGGAGCGGCGCTTTGAAAGCTAGTGCTTCCAATTAAATCTGTTGGACTATAACCTGGTGTTGTGTGATTTTTAACTTGGCACAAGTAAGCTCTTTAAAGAGATCTGACACTTTCTTATCAACCAACCCTGACTGGCTGTAGATGTTTTTTGCTTCAACTGTGATTTCCTTTACAACTTTAATAAAATCCACTGGCGTATTCTGTTTCCCTGCATCAGTCTTCCCAGTATTTATTTTTTAACCACAGACACTGTGTCTTCATGTGCCCTACTTTATTACAGTGAAACTATCTGAGGTTTTTTACTTCTTTTCCCCCTTCATGGGTATCTTTTTAAAACCTTTAAATTATCTTTGTTATTTTCTATGAGATCTCCTTTTCCTTTACCACCTGAGGATTTCGCTCCCCTAATTTCTATCCCTCACAGATTGAAATTGATATTGGAAGCCAAACTTTGATTTATAAACTAACTTATAATCATCTGCCATTTCTGCTGCTAATCTTTCGGTTTTAACTTTCTCCTCTTCCACATGAATTCTCACTACTTCAGGAAGTGAATTTTTGAACACCTTCAAAATAAAAGTCTTTCTAAGAGAGTCATATAATTGATCTTTTTCAATGTCCTTATCCACCTACCAACGTTACCTTGTTTAATCCTTTGAAATTCTATGTAAGTTTGGCTAAATTCTGTCCTTAGATTCCTAAAACATTGTCTGTATGCTTCCGGCACTAGTTTATATGCACCTAAAATGGCTTTTTTTCACCTCATCATACTCCCCAGATACTTCCACTATTAGTGCATAAAAACTTCACCAGCTCTACTTACCAAGTTTGTTTGTATCAACAATACCCACATGATCAGTGGCCATTTCATTTGTTTAGCCACTTTCTCAAGTGAAATGGAAAAGGCTTTTACATTCTTCTTGTTGAACCTTGATAATGTTTGGACACATTGAAACAAATTCCCACCAGGCCTTTGGCAGCAATGGGTTTGCTGTTCATCTCTGTCCTCATAACAATGCCCTTTACTTTACCTCCTCCATTTTAAGTTGACCTTCACCTTTCAGCTCCAACTTCTGAAGTTCAAAAGTTCTCGATCCCTTTCTTCTGCCTGAGCTATTCTTTCTTTTTCTTTTACTTGGGCTATTCTTTCCATTTCTTTTTCCCTTGTCAATGCAAGGAGTACTCAAAGCTGTTTACTAACTGCCTGTCTGAAGGAAACATTTTGACAACACCCCTCTGCCAGAGAAACAGGACAGAACACATCTAAAGGCACAGTGTCATCACATGATACTGCATGGGAGATTTAGTTCCTTTCATTTCATCAATGTGCTTTGTGCATAAGCCTATTTTGTTGAATACCTCCAGGTACAAGCAGTAAACACAGCTAAGGTTTCTGCAAGAGCAACTTACTTCTGTGAATTTCCTTCTGTTTCTGTTAGAAGCAGCTCTTCCATTAATTATGTAAGTCTGATGATTTTCATCTTTTTCTGTCTTGTCCTTTTTTTATTTTGATTGTAATTTCATATGTTGTGATCCAGCATGTGGGAGCTCTGGATTTTGTCAGATCCTTAGTTCTAAGCAGAGTCACATATCAGTTTCTAGAAGACTGTTGGTCACATTCTACTGTCTTTTTTCCTGAAATTATAAGATACATGAATTAAACTCAGAAAAAATGTAAAAAAAAATCTGAAAATATAATCAGCATAGCATATACCATGCAGAGTATTTATCAAATTATTTACCCGTTTTACTGGTATTGGTGATTCAATAAATGTTTTTAAAACACAGTGGCCATGTTGCCATCACATGAATTATTTTTGTAATATATATTAAAATTATATAACTTTATATTAATAATGAATACAATATTAAATATCATAAATAATAATAAAACAAAATAAAATTATTGTTTGTAATGTATACAGAAAATTTAGAGGAGAATGTAGATAGCCTGATTAGTAAGTTAATCAGGCAAATTTTGGGGTATCTGCGGATAGTGAGGATTATTCCAAAGGATACAGCAGGATGTAGATAGGCTGGAGACTTTAGCAGAGAAATGGCATGTGGGGTTTAATTTGGGCAAATATGAGGTCATGTATTTTGGGAGATTTAATGCAGGAGGGAAGTATACATAAATGGCAGATCTTTTAGTAGCATCAACACAAAGAGGAATCTAGGTTTACAGGTCCACTGTTCCATGAAAATGGTAATTCAAGTGGATAAGGTGGTCAAGAAGGCATATAGCATGGTTGCCTTCGTCGGTCAGGATACAGAGTATAAATATTGGCGAGTCATGTTGCAACTTTCGCTCAGCCACATTTTAATATTGAGTACAGTTCTGGTTGTTATACTACCAGAAGGCTGTGGAATGTTAAAAATCACACAACACCATGTTATAGTCCAACAGGTTTAATTGGAAGCACACTAGCTTTCAGAGCATCGCTCCTTGTGGAGGCTTTGAAGAGGGTACAGAAATAGTTGACCTGGATGTTGCTTGATTTAGAGGATATTAGCCTTGAGGAGAGATTGGACAAATTTAGTTTGTTTTCACTTGAACATTGAGGGATAAGGGGCAACCTGATAGAAATTTACAAAATTATGTGAGGCATGATTAAAATGGATAGTCAGAGCCTTTCTCCCAGAGTAGGAATGTCATTTAGTAGAGGTTTAGGGTAAAAAGGGTAAGTTTAAAGAAGAGGTGAAAGGCAGGTTTTTTACAACGAGGATGGTAACTGCCCGAAATGTGCCACCAGAGAGAGTGCTGGAGGCAGATACAATAGCAACATTTAAGAGTCTTCTTGATAAATACATGAATAGGCAGGAAATATAATACAATACAATCAGCCCCTTCGATCCACCAAGCCTGCACCAATTTCTATTCCTTATTTAGACCCTCAACTTATTACCCATATGCGGTTTCTATCTCTCTGTTCGCCTCCCATTCATGTAAAATCAAGATGAGCCATAAATGTTGCTAATGTGCCGGCTTCCACCACTTCCACTGACAGTTCATTGCAGGCACCCACCATCCTCTGTGAAAAATTCCCTACACTTCTTCCCTAAATGTTGCGCCTCCCACCTTGAACCCTGTGCCCTTTTGTAGTTGACCTTTCTACCCTGGGAAAAAAGCTCTATCCAACCTATCTATGCATAGAACATAGAACATTATAGTACAATACAGGCCCTTCAGCCCTTGATGTTGCGTTGCACTGCAACCAATCTGAAGCCCATCTAACCTACACTATTCCATTCTTATCCATTTACCTATCCAATGACCATTTAAATGCCCATAAAGTTGGCGGGCCTACAACTGTTGCAGGCAGTGTGTTCCTCACCCCTACTACTCTCTGAGTAAAGAAACTACCTCTGACATCTGTCCTATATCTATCACCCTCCAATTTGAAGCTAAGCCCTCTTGTACTAGCCATCACCATCCAAGGAAAAAGGCTGTCACTGTCCATCAATTTAACCCTCTGATTTTCTTATATGTCTCAATTAAGTCACCTCTCAACTTCCTTCTCTCTAATGAAAATAGCCTCAAGTCCCCCAACCTTTCCTTGTAAGACCTTACCTCCATACCAGGCAACATCCTAGTAAATCTCCTCTGAACTCTTTCCAAAGCTTCAACATCTTTCCTTTAATGCATGCAATACTCCAAATGTGGTCGCACCAGAGTTTTGTACAGCTGCTGTATGACCTCATGGTTCTGAAACTCGATCCCTCGACTAATAAAAGCTAACACGCCGTATGCCTTCTTAACAGCCCTATCAACCTGGGTGGCAATTTTGAGGGATATATGTGCATGGACACGGAGACCTCTGCTCATCTACACTACCAAGAATCTTCCCATTCGCCCAGTACTCTGCATTCCTGTTACTCCTTCCAAGGTGAATCACCTCACACTTTTCTGCACTAAACTCCATTTGCCACCTCTCAGCTCAGCTCTGAAGCTTATCTATGTCCCTCTGTAACCCACAGCATTCTTCGGCACTATCCACAACTCTACCAACTTTAGTGTCATCTGCAAACTTACTAACCCACCCTTCAACGCCCTCTTTCAGGTCGTTTATAAAAAATGACAAATAGCAGTGGACTAAAACAGATCATTGCAATATACACCACTAGTAAATGAACTCCAGGGTGAACATTTCCCATCAACCATCAGCTAGCCAATTTCTGATCCAAACTGCTAAATTGCCCTCAATCCTATGCCACCATATTTTGTGCAGTAGCCTACCATGGGAACCTTACCAAATACCTTACTGAAATCCATATACACCACATCAATGACTTTACCCTCATCCACCTGTTTGATCATCTTCTCAACAAACTCAATAAGGTTTGTGAGGCATGACCTACCCTTCACAAAACTGTGTTGACTATCCCTAATCAACTTATTCCTATCGAGATGATTATAAATCCTATCTCTTATAACCTTTTCCAACACTTTACCCAAAATTGAAGTAAGGCTCACTGGCCTATAATTACCAGGGTTGCCTCTACTCCCCTTCTTGAACAAGGGAACAACATTTGCTATCCTCCAGTCTTCTGGTACTATTTCTGTAGACAATGACGACATAAAGATCAAAGGCAAAGGCTCGGCAATATCCTCCCTGGCTTCCCAGAGCATCCTAGGATAAATTCCATCTGGCCTAGGGGATTTATCTATTTTCACATCATTATTGCCTTTCCCCCAGCTGTAGCTCTTGCTCTCCGGTGTATACCTATCCCTTTCCACCACTAAAGTAAAAATAGTGGTGAATTGTGGTCACTATTACCAAAGTACTCACCTACCTCCAAATCTAATACCTGGCAGGATCATTACCCAGTACCAAATCTAATGTGGCCTCACCCCTTGTTGGCCTGTCCACATACTGTGTCAGAAAACCTTCCTGCATGTATTGGACAAAAACTGACCCATCTGAAGTACTTGAACTATAGTATTCCCAGTAAATATTTGGAAAATAAAAGTCCCCCATAACAACTACCCTGTCACTCTCGCTCCTATGGAGAATCATCAATGTGTCTCATAATTTTGTAGATGTCTATCAGGTCATCCCTCAACCTTTATCTTTCCAGTGTAAACAATCTGAGTTTATCCAACCTGTCCTCAGAACTAAAATCCTCCAACTAGACAACATCCTGGTAGACTTTTTCTGCACCCTTTCCAGAGCGTCCACATTCTTCTGGTCTTGTGGCAAATAGAACTGCATGCAATATTAGAAGAATAGAATGATATGGACAAAAGGTTTTTAGTTTAGAAAGATGTTAACATAGTCTTGGTGGGTTGAAGGGCCTTCTTCTATGCTGTACTGTTCTTTAAATCATTGGATATATTTATAATTTCTTTTCAAAGTCTTTCAAAGTAATGTTTTATAATCACAATGTAATCTATATCTTGCTTGTTAAGTTATTTTGAATATAGAGTGGCATCTTTTGAAACACTGCTTGTTGCCAGTAGTTAAGGAATCAAGTGCACTGTGTTAACAGTGGCACACCCATGGTGCACCTCTGAAACAAATAGTTTTGTTCCCTTTATGCCGGTTTAGACAAAAAATAATTTCTGGAGGAACATCTGTTTCGTTTTGGTTTCAGCAACTTTTATAGCCAGACAGCACAGTAAAGCTACTTAAAATATTGCTATTAAGAAAGTACAAAGGAAATGAGTGATTTGATGAGTTCAAGTACTTTTCTTTCATCTTCGACTGATTGATGAAATGAAAATCTTCTCCTTTTGTCTGTAAATAAATTGGAGCCAAATCTCAAGGCAGGTCCAGTTAGAGATGGAACAATAGCACAATACTGCCTGTAATATAACATTAATTGGCCACAAGCGAGTCATCTCCCTCAGAGAGGCCAAGAACATGTTTTGTGCAGAAAATGGAATGTTGTAGTTGGGACACGTTTTAGAAATTAAACATATGGCATACATTTAGCAAAATTGTAAATGTGTCTTTCTCTTCTGGTAAGTGTTTGTTTATTTTTACTTTTCTAGAAAGATAAAAGTGAAAATAAATTTGCTTACACTAAATAGAATCTAACCAAAGTGTAAGACTGATCGTTATGTTTTAGCACTGACTCTCAGGTTTAGCAAAAATATTTTCCAAGCCATTAACAAACAAGTGATTAACTGACCTCAGTTTCACAATTATCCTGGATAAAACACTCCAGTAATGATAAACAACTTTGGTTAAGCTTTAGAATTATTATTGTTGTACCAGTAAATTATAATTTACCAAAAATCACAAGCATTTTATTTTCAAATGCAGTTATAATATGTCTGCATACAGCTACCAGAGCATTTTGGATCTTTGTAATATCTTGTACATGACCTGAATCTATCTCATAATACCGCTGGCTGCAAAAAAAAGAAAAAACATCTTCCATTCTCAACAAATTGGTGAACATGACAGTAACCAAAATATAAATTAAATTGATGTTTCTGTGGAAGAAACAATCCAAATGCTCTCTGCTTATTTCTATCAATGTTTGTCAGGAGATCTGGTGTATTGAACAGACTATTTCCTTTTATATTTACATCTGTTACACAGACCCATCTGGTGTCAAGTACCTTCAGTACTGCCTCTCTAATGAGCCAGATCCACATCAGGGTCCTGTATTAGCAAAATGATTTATAGAGGCATATATTTGAACTTGTTTTTCCAGTATCTGTCACACGAGTCGGAGTCCATATTATGGAGAAGAAGATGGATGTGATTACCATTTTGTAACTGAGCAAACGTTTGAAGAAATGATCCGACTGGTAAGAGTTTTCCAACATCAAAGACCCAAAAGATTGGATATAATGAATTGTAAATTATTTTTCGTAAATGCTTTGGGAACCTTTCCAGAATTATTATGAAGTGGAGTTGGGTGTAGATTTGAGTTAAAATGTGTAAAATACACATTGTTATTTTTGCTCAGAAATGGAGCAAGCCATTTGAACATGATAAACAAGTGCTGGAGAAACCCAGCAGTTTTGGCAGCATCTGTAGAGAAAGAAACAAACTTAACACATTGAGTCTGATATGACTTCTCGCTCTATATACTGTTCACATCTTTTTAGCTTGTTGTAGCATCAGGATTACCTTAGTAATAACCATTTGAAATGCTCTATTTGTACTGTCATATCCTTTTTACACCTTCTTTAAAAGCTTTTTATAGTCTTTGATATAGACCATTCCATTCTTCTACAGCTCTTCCACTCAATGATCTATGTTTTTCATAGTTTATTGGTGTGATGCTGCTGCTATTTTCACAAGGTTATGCTGTCCTTGGTTTTTTTTCAGAAGGTTGTAAAGACTCAGACAATGCTGTCAAGTTTTTAAAAACAACACTTGTAAAATGAAAGGGGAATGGCCAATTCTTCCAGCTCAGCTTTTCTATGGTTTGGTTTTAGCAGTCTTGCTGTTCACTGAAAGCAGTCAGTTCAGTTTCAGGCTTCTGGTCCAAGAAACAGCTACATGGAAGAAGGTGCTGAATGCTGGGTTCCTCTGTCATCTCTCTCTCCTGTAAGAGTGTGTTTGATTTTACATTTTTGCCATGGGATGTTTACAAGGATTGTTTGCAGGTATTTTAAACAGCATCATTAAGTTAGGATAATCTGTTGGGTTTTCAGATAGTTTACGTTATTCTGTATTCTGTTCTCTGTTGTTCGTGTTTCATTTGGTAATCTTATAACTAAATTCAGTTTTGTTTAAAACTAAGTAATTTGACCAGCTGCATCTCTTCTGGGATATCCACTACACACCTGCTTAAAAGAACTAGCAAGTTAGGCTCCAGGCTACTTTCTTGAAATGTTTTATGAGGGTCTGGACTGATCCATATTAATTGATACAGATCCGAACTGACCAGCACACCTGCATTAGTTCCTTCTTTTGTGCTAATACAGTCATACCACAAATATCCATCTTTCCAGTTACTCTGTTCTCTATATAAATGCACTATTTCAGTGACAGTGATAATACTGCAGCCATCTTGAATGTAGGACATCTTTGATGCACAAGCTAGTCTGTTCTTCTGTCATGACCAACTTTGGGAAGTATGCTGTTACTTGAGACTCAATACTCCTGGATTGATCACAAAAGAAATCAAAATACTCTTACGTTTCCAATTTATCTGTCTGATGCACTGAGGTTAGCAGAAAATACGGACAGAGTTCTGTACTTAACAAGATACTTAACAACGTAATGTGGCACTACTATTTAAGAAAGGTAGTAAGGAAAAGCCAGGGGACTATAGACCAGTGAACCTGATATCGGTGGTGGGCAAGTTGTTGGAGGGAATCCTGAAGGACTGGATTTACATGTTTTTGAAAAGGCAAGGACTGATTAGGGCTAGTCAGCATGGCTTTGTGTGTGGGAAATCATGTCTCATGAACTTGATTGAATTCTTTGAAGAAGTAATAATGAGGATTGATGGGGGCAAAGCAGTAGACATGATCGATATGGATTTCAGTAAGGGTTCAACAGTGTTCCTCATGATAAAGACTGGTTAGCAAAATTAGATCTCATGAAATACAGGGAGAACTAGCCATTTGGATACAGAATTAGCTCAAAGCTAGACAACAGAGGGTGGTAGTGGACGGTTGCTTTTCAGACTGGAGGCCTGTGACCAATGAAGTGTCACAAAGATCATTGCTGGGTCCACTGCTTTTCATCATTTATATAAATGATTTGGATGTGAACATAGGAGGTAGTTAGTAAGTTTGCAGATGACACCTAAATCGAAGATGTAGTTGACAGTGAAGAAGGTTACCTCAGATTACAACAGGATCTTGATCAAAGGGCCACTGGGCTGAGAAGTGACAGATGGAGTTTCATTTAGATAATTACAAGGTGCTGCATTTTGGAAAAGCAAAACAGAGCAGGAATTATACACTTAATGGGAAGGTCCTGGGGAGTGTTGCTGAACAAAGAGACCTTGGAGTGCAGGTTCATGGTTCCATGGAAATAGAGTCGCAGGTAGATAGGGTAGTGAAGAAGGAATTTGGTATGCTTTCTTTTATTGCTCAGAGTATTTAGTACAGGAGTTGGGAGGTCATGCTGCAGCTTTACAGGACATTGGTTGGGCCACTTTTGAAATATTGCATGCAATTCTGGTCTCCTTCCAATTGGAATGATGTTGTGAAACTTGAAAGGGCCAGACAGATTTACAATGATGTTGCCACGGTTGGGGGAATTGAGCTATAGTGAGAGGATGAATAGGCTGGGGCTGTTTTCCCTGGAGCATAAGAGGCTGAGGGGTGACCTTATAGAGGTTTATAAAATCATGAGGGGCATAGATAGGATAAATAGACAAGGTGTTTTCCCTGGGGTGGGGGAGTCCAGAATTGGAGGGCATTGGTTTAGGGTGAGAGGGGCAAGATATAAGGGACCTAAGGGGCAACTATTTCACGCATAGGATGGTGTGTGTATGGAATGAGCTGCCAGAGGAAGTGGTGGAGGCTAGTACAATAACAGCATTTAAAAGGCATCTGGATGAGTATATGTATAAGAAGGGTTGAGAGGGATATGGGCCAAATGTTGGCAAATGGGACTAGACTAGGTTAGGATATCTGCTCGGCATGGATGAGTTAGACCGAAGGGTCTGTTTCCATGCTGTACATCTCGATGACTCTATGACTCTTAAGAACGACAATTTATTACAAATAAATCAATTCTAACCATAGGCAAGCAAAATACAAATTATAAACATTTAGCTCTACTAGTTGAAACTGTAATCTTCTTCTTAAACCCCTACACATACATACAGACAGACACCACAAACGGACATGAGTTTTCCGGGTGAATGATAAAGTACTGGGGAAATACAGTTCAAAAGTACAAGTCCACAGGATTTAATGAGGTTTTTGTTTTGCTTCCCAAGACCTTCTGTTCTCCAATTTCCTTATTTCCAGATTCTCTCAGTTCTTTGCTGAAGACACAGCATGGCTTGCATACTAATTGTGAAGTCTTTTATTCTTTGTTAGAGGCAACAACATACAACAATTGGTGGGAAATTATATCAAGCTGTCTTCCAAATTTTGATTACTTCTCTGCTGAGAGAGAGGTAGACCTTGTCTTTTCTGCAATGTGGTGGCTTCTCTCCCTGTACAATGAGAACACAAATTGTTCACCTGCCTAGAAGCCACTCAGAGTTGTTACCAAACTGATAATTTCTAGCATCCACAACTGGTCCTGATTACAGAAGAACTTGGATTATCCGGCATGATCGCAAGAGCCTGATGTTTGGCTAGACTATGTTATCCAGCATTCGATTATCCAGAAATCAATTAACTGAACAAAATACTCACCTGTGTCCTTTGGATAATCGAAGTTCCTCTGTATACAAAGCAATCAGTAATCCGTTACTGGGTGAAGCTCACTCTGAACACATATCCCTTCTTAGATCTCTTCTTCCATGCTTGAACAAAACAACAGTGTAAACACAACTAACAATGAGTTCCAATAACTTGACAATTTTTTGCAACTTTTCCATTCTTTTTCACATTTTAACATTTATTACTTAAATGAGAAAAAGACTCAGAAGTATAATTTATTATTTCAAACTTGGTTAAATTGTATTTTATAATCCAGTACTGCTGCCTTGTTAGTGTCAGTGCAAATTTTTCCTTTGTTTATCTCCGGATCCCTACTGTTTCAAACAAAAAACAAACCACATCTTTTATTCCTATGTCAACACATAATTATTTACTTGACAGATCGCTGGTCTAGGCTCAGTGTGTGGGGCTATCATACCTGTTTTTCCCTAAGACAGACATCTTGAATCTGCTAACTATCTTGTTAACCATATATCAATTATGTTCAGGGCCTGCTACCAGGATTCTGTTTTGGCAATTCTGAACTTGAGACAAGTTGGAAAATAATCAATCTCATGTACTTCTTACAGTGCATAGAATAGTACCAACCCACAGGCATCAACTCACTTGCTCTGACCATGGAATATTACCTTAGATTCCCTTTTCGTTTCTCTAATTATGGTAGATTTTGGTTTGTGACTGGAAAGTTAGAATTGTACATCTAATTCCTGGCACTGCAATATCTGATTAAACTTTATATTTGAATAAAATTATGGTCAAAAGTCAAAAATTCTGTTTTTAAAAGCTTAGTGTAAAAGATATAATAATTAAATAAAAGGTAAATCACTGTGAAAATAGAAGTTCTATGTTCATTTCACCATAGGTAAGAAACATTTACCGAAAAGCCTTGTGCTCTCCACTCCTCATTCCGTCTGTCATACTTTGTGATTCTATTTCTTATAACTTGCTGACTTCCCTTGGAGGCAATGACTCATTTTAACTTACTGGTCATGACTTGTTGGAGCTCATTGCGATCCAGAGTCTCACTGGTGAAGCCATTTGTTCACATCTGAACTGAGGCAGTAATTATCAGACATCTTGGGGAACATCAAAAAAAGATTCCAATCCTTTCCTTTCTAGGATTTAGACAGGTTATTTTTTTTCAGGAATTAATTTGATAGAAAGGGTGAAAAGAATAGGAATATGATCAAACTTTGAAATTCCAACTGATCTTTTTCTCATTTCAGCCCAGTAATACTGAGAATGGTAGCATCCCTGTCAGCTTAATGCAGTTCATAGTCGTACAGATGTACAGCACAGAAACAGAACCTTCAGTCCAACTCGTCCATGCCAACCAGATATCATAACCTACTTGGCCCATATCCCTCTAAACCCTTCCCATTCATGTACCCATCCATATGCTTGCAGTTAATTAAACATGTTTTATAAATTTTAAGTAATAAACAGAAAATTACTGATATATTCAACAGATCAGGCAGCATCTGTGTAGAGAAATGGAGTTAATGTTTCTGGCTTATAATGTTTTGAAAGAACTGGTGGAAAATAATCAATCTCACAGGTGGAAAATAATCAATTTCATGTACTTCTTACATGCATAGAATAGTACCAACCCACACAACATATTTGCCCAATGAGCCAATCATTAGTTTTTAAGTAACACATTTGTCAAGAAAGTTCATTCACCTTTTTATAACGATGCTTGTTGGGAAATCTTTTTGGGAGCACATCACAATGATTATAGACTTTTAACGCACGCATTGAAATGACTTGTGACTTCAAAACAGCTTCAAAATGTTTCTCATTAGCATTTGCTCATTTTCCATGTTATTGCTTGGCATTTGTACTTTCTATCTGAATAGCTTTATTGTACTTATTATTGTTAGAAGTGCTGTAGAAAAACAAGTTCTCACAGTTTGTATGTTTGACTGGGGTTTTGGTTCAGTGATATCAGTTTGGCTTTATTTATAACTGTGTCAACTTGACTTCAGAAGGTTCTTAGTTCTATTTTCACTCAAGTGTAATCAAGGCGGGTGGTCTAGTTCATTATTAAGGGAGTGCTACATTGTGAAATTTGCTATCATTCAGGTAACCTTAAATGTTAATGGCTTGATGGGCAAACATTAGTGGGTGGAATTTTCCCAGTCCCTGAATGTCAGGCATTGGCGAGTCAGTTTTAAAAATATTGAAATTAGAAGAAATTAGATTCTCAATGTGAGGAAAAGAGTCCATCTGCAAGCAAGCTTTGAATAGTGAGATCAAAATCTCACAAGTGAATGATGAGAGGCCTATTTGAATGCATTGCTTTCCATTAGTACCTTGTCTTGAGTCATTGATGTTCATTTTGCTATTTTCCCATGCACCAGGTAAAAACTAGATAATGATAATTATTGAAATGAAAAGTAGAGTACCTGGCAGCTCAAGTTTGCCACTTGTTCCTACAGACCTCTATCATGGACAGTAGTCACCAACATCTCCAACCATGAATGTTGACATCAGACATATACTAGCCTCACTGCATTTTCAAGGTATATCTGTAATCCATGTAGAATGTAGTTCTGCACTTCAGTGTTGCTGTTTGGAGCACAATGGCACTATTCTTTGTAACGCTGCTGTCAGGACATTTTGCATGGAGGGCCAAACATGCATCTCACAGATTAGACCAGGGTACATTTCAGTACTGCTCAATTGCTGTCTTCGTACTCCCTCACTTTGTGCCTCCTTGGATGCACATAGCATCTCTGCCTTGTTTGATCTTGTGTTTTTGCACTTTGCACCCTCATTCAGAGATTAAATGTTAAATTTTAAATATTTCTGTCTAGTCATGGCTCACTGGTGTAGCATGCTAGAAGTCAAGCCCAGCTATTCCCATAGTCATAACAAAGTTTGATTTTGAATTCAAAGATTTTGAATTAAGTATACAAAATTCTCCAATTTACCTAATTGTCAACCAGGTTTTCTGCGTAAAAAGAATTACTGCTTATTACAAGTAATTAGACTCTGGATACAGGTAATCAGTTACAGATTGCTCACATATAATATTACAAATGAAAACTTTCAGCCCTTTCCGAACTCTACTTTACACACATAGACAGGGGAAAAAACATGACTGAGGGAACAACTGGAAAGACAATTCAGCTGTCTTTGCTTTGAAATTTTGTTGAGTTGGATCTGACAGATTTCATTTTGTGAATGCTTCCACTGGTTTGCAAGAGGCACAGGGTGGCCGGTTCATTTTTGAAATGTATCTGATTTGCCAGTTAGAAGTCACAACTTATGGTAACTTCAGTTTAAGGTGCATTTTGAGTGCAGAGAACAGAGAACTGCTTCTGTACTAGTTTCTCTGTAACTTGTTTCCATCTCCCAGCTCCAAAAGGGTCTGTTTCAGGATGGCAGCCAGCGACTAATGGAGTTCTACAGGGTTCATTGTTGGGACCACAACTGTTCACATTGCACATTAAGGATCTGGATGAAGGAACTGATGGTATTATTGCTAAGTTTGCAGATGACACAAAAATAAGCGGAGGGCGAGCTATTTAGAATGTCTTGTAGGCATGCATACGTTGGATTGAATGGTGTATTTCTGTGGTATATGACTCTCTGGCTCTATGACAGGCAGTGTTGAGCAAGCATAGAGGCTATAGAAGAAGTTGGATAGGCTAGGAGAGTGGGGAAAGAAGTGGCAGATGGAATACATGTGGGAAAATCTGAGATTATGCACTTTGGTAGGAAAAATAGTGGTGTAGACAATTTTCTAAATGAGGAAAGGCTTTGGAAATTTGAAGAACAGAGACTTTGGCATTCTATTCAGGATTCTCTTAAGGTTAACATGCAGGTTCAGTTGCCGGTTAGTATGGCAAATGCAATGTTAGCATTCATTATGAAAGACTCAGAATGAAGGAATGACCGTTCAGAACTGGTATGAGGAGGAATTTCTTCAGCTGGAGGCTGGTGAATTGATGGAATTCATTGCCACAGGTCATGTGGAGGCCATGTCATTGAGTGCATTTAAGACAAATATAGAACAGTTTCTATTGTTTTGTATTCCACTAAGCTATAAAAACTCTTCAGTCAGAATGTTCATCGCTGTGAGCTTCTTCAATTACCACAATATGGGTTCAGTAACAACTGGTTATGTTACTTCATCCAGAGGTGTTGACTATTAATATGGAGAATATAAATTCAAATCCTACCGTATAAGTTTTATACAATGCTGCTTTTCTTGGGTGATGTGGGGTTGGGGTGGAGGGACAAAGTATCAGAAAGCATAAGGTGAATACTATATTTGCACAACATGGCCTGTTCCACATATATTGAAGTAAGATTCCCAATGTCAAACGTCGGTGTAGAGACATTCCATGCCTTTCCTTGTTGGAGTCTTCCATGTCCGACTGTGTCAAGGGCTATGCAAAACCATAAGTTATGTGTGTGATATGAATGTTGACTACTCACATTACCAACGACCAGTTCTGTTTCAGATATTCCCCACACAGGTTAATTGGAACCATGACCAATGAATCCAGCCTTGACAGGGGTTAAATTGTGGTTACATCACAACAAAGGAGCAGAAATTGAGGTTGAACCATTAAGTTCGGTTCCAACATTATCCTCCAACAGCTGCAGAACAGCTGCTACATGAAGAAGTCACAACTGAAGAACTCCTCAGGATCTGGAAAAGATCCAGGAACCCCTGAGTCTATCATTCTCAATGGCACTTCCTCCAGTTGAGCATGGCACAGTGTTCTCACAAATATAGATCTGCCAGGACACTATCACAAACTATGCCAACTGAGAAATGGAAGCTGAAGTGCTGGGTCATTAAAAACATTAGACATAAGAGCAGAAATCAGGCCATTCAACTCATCAAGTCTGCTCTGCCATTCAATCATTACTGATAAGTATCTCAACCCCATTCTCCCGCCTTCTCCCTGTAACCCTTGATCCCCTTGATACTAAGACCTTAAGACATAGGAGCAGAAGTTATTCCAGTCTGTTAGTTATCAAAGTGACAGCTGCAGTAAACATTTATGCAACTGGCTGCTTCCAAGGATCCACTAAGGTCCTGTGTAGGTTCCCTCAATTCTCAACCCACAAAATATCAAGACTGTTACTAAAGCAAGTTGTGTCAGATCACACACTTCAACTTGTTTGCTTGTAACAAGGTCAGTGCTATAGCCTGAGCAGTCGACTTTGCCAACATAGCTGGCAACCCACAGGGGAAGGTTACTATAGATGTATACGTGCCGTGTTGAGATCATAACATGACAAAATTAATCAACAAAACAAACAAATTACATTCATGTACAAACATTTGTGATTGTCACATCTTAGAGGTCTGGCAGCTAACTCCCAAGTTCCTGCTTCATTTTAAGGGCTGGATGCCTTATAGGGATGACTGCTGGGAGACATGGGCTGCCGTCTGCAACCGTGGCTGGTTTCTCTATTATGTAATCCCTGATTGAGGTCAAGCAATAAATACAATCAAGCCCATTCTTCGACCACAGCTTGGGTAGAGCAGAGGATAGACCTGCTGAAGATGAGGTTCCAATTCTCCAACTACATGCACTATGCAGCTCTTGACTGGTGGTGCTTGTACTAGCATTCTGCAGGGCTTCAAATATGACAATGGCACCAAGAATCCTGGCAGTAGCAACTTCCCCCAGTAGGCAAAAGTGAGGACTGCAGATGCTGGAAGCCGAAGTTTAGATTAGAGTGGTGCTGGAAAAGCACAGCAGGTCAGGCAGCTTCTGAGGAGCAGGAAAATCGACATTTCAGGCAAAATCTAAACTTCCCCCAATGCTGAGCACAAAACAGCACGAGAGCGACATGATGAATGCATGGCAAACAGCTAACGGGACAAATTTCAGAGAATAGTGTGAAAAACTCCTTAGGAATCATTGAAAAAAAACTTCCAAGAAACTCCTCAAAATTGACACTTAGCCAATTCAGCCCAGAATTACATACTCTGAAAATATTAGATCAAATAGGCTGTCTTCATCAGAATGTATTTTGTGACCTAATTATATCTAAAGTAGTATGGCATTTAGAATTGGATTTCACAACAAATTTACAATGCCTACTACATTCCCTCTTACTCCAGCCATTACATAGACCTCTGAAGTCAGTGCGTGACAGTGGCTGGAGAAACTGGAAATGAATGCATCAACATGGAATCAACATGACAATCAGCACCGCAGACTCTCGGAGTGACTGCATGGCCTGCAGCTTAGAGAGAACGATGAACACCTGCTGTTATCCCATATGCTAATTGTTAAAAAAAGTCTATTGTGTGAAATAACACAGTTTATTTTCAGCCTCATGAATTTTTTTTCCCCCTTGGCATCTAATGTCAACTTACTGCTGATTTTGATTTATACTGGGTACCACTTCTTTCCTGTTCGAAAAGATTTTTTTTTGCTATTCAAATTAGATTATTTAATTAGTTTCAATGTCAACTCGCTCTACAAAATAATATTTTAATAAGATTGGCTTTGAAATGAGAGAGGGAATATTTGTGGATGAACACTTAAATCTGAAAGTTTGCTTCATGTAACTGTTATTTCTTGTAAATGGACTCATGCCTCTAAAATTGTAGAGAGAGAGGATTTTTAGATAAATGTGTGTTTTTGTCCTTTACTATCCTAAAGAGTACTATTACGGCCTTAATGTTATGCTTTTTTTTGCCTCCTGGTGCAAATAGAAAATTACAGTCGTGTTGATCAATAATGTATTCATCTTGTCCTACAAGTGAAGTAAACAGGCAAGCTTTTGGATGGAGGAGGATTTCCCCTGTGTATTACATATAATTAAATCACAATACATGGTTGTTGTGAATTGTTGTAAATGGTTGTTATACATGGCACACAAAGACATATTTCCCCACAATATATTTAGTTCTAAATTCTGCTTTAAATTTCATATGTAGTCTTTGAAGGAGGTAGAAGGCTGGTTCAGAAAGCATTTAGCATACTTGCTTTCATTGTTCAGACCATGAGTATAAGAGTTGAAACATCATGTCGAAGTTGTAAAGGATGTTGGTGAGGTCACTTTTGGAGCACTTTGTACAGTTGTGGTCCCCCTGCTATAGAAAGGATATTATTAAATTAGAAAGGATATTATTATATTGGAAAGGTTTCAGAAAAGAGTTACTACCAGGATGTTGCTGGGACTGGAAGGTTTGTGTTATAAAAAGAGGCTAGATAGGCTGGACTTCCTTCAAGGGAGCAGAGGAGTTGGGGTTGACCTTATAGAGGTTTATAATAGATATGGTGATAAGCAAAGGCCTTCTCTTAGGGTTGGGGAGTTCAAAACTAGGAAGCATGTTTTAAGATGAGAGGAGAAAGATTTAAAAGGGACCAGAGGGACAACTTTTTCACAGAGAGAATGGCTCTTATGTGGAATGAACTGCCAGAGGAAGTGATGGATTTAGGTACAGTTACACCATTTAAAAGACATTTCCACATATTCGTGCATAGGAAAGATTTAGAGGGATATGATCCATATGCAGGCAAGTGGGACTAGTTTAGTTTGGGAAACTTGGTTGGCATGCACCAGTTGGACCAAAGGGTCTCTTTCCATGCTGTATGACTCTACGAGTGCACCTCTGGCCCTTTTGTTTTCATATTTTGATAATCGCCTCATTCCCATCACCCAGGTAAACTTTGTCCTCTTTCTTGCAGTCCTTTCTTGAAAAGGTAAATGTAGAAAATAATGTTTGAGGGGAATCCAAAATTAGCAGCCTTAAATATAAGATATTTTAAGCACATGGTTGCTTAAGAGAAAGTCAAGAGAAATAACACAGCAGATCAGGCAGCATTTGAGGAGCACGAGAATCGACGTTTCGGGCATAAACCCTTCATCAGGAATGAGCTCAACTCTGATGTCCAGTATCTGCAGTCCTCACTTTCTCCGAGGAGAAATACTTTCACCTAGAGTGGTTAGAACATGCAACTTGTTATTACATAAAATAGTGAAACTTGATAGCATAAAGACTTTAAGGAAAAGCTGGCAAAGTATATTAGGGAAAAAGGAATAGACAGATGCACTGATGGACTAGATGAAGTAAGGTGGGAGGAAATCTTTGTAAGCCTAAACACAAACACAAATCAGTAGGTCAAATGGCCTGTTTATTTATTTAAATTTAAAGCTGTAATCTTGTAACTCTGAAAAACCGTCTAAGTGGAAATGAAAGCAATGTTTCATTGCTCCAATGAGTGTAAAGCTCGATGCATATCAGAAATGTATTGCTTTATTTTTATTTACATAGAACAGTTTTTAGTGTTTTGTATTCCACTAAGCTGTACAAACTCTTCAGTTAGAATGTTCATCACTGTGAGCTTCTTCAATGACAACAGTATGAGTTCAGTAACAACTGGATATGTTACTGGATTAGTCATCCAGAGGTATAGACTAATAATATGGAGAATATAAATTCAAATCCTACCATATAAATTGAAAATTTAAATTCCATTCATTAAATAAATCTGGAATAGCTCTAGTGTTCAGAAAATCCATTACGAATTGCTGTGATACCGACAAGAGAAGCTCAACAAAAGAAAAGTTTCATATTGTGACGGATCTTGATTTCCTTGTGAATTAAAAAAAATAATGCTAATTGAGTAGTACCCATTTAAAATATTTCATGGTTCTACTTAAGTAAGTGAGTAACATTTATATTAACTGAAACTGTCATTCTGTTCAGACATACTGTGTGCTCAATATTTCTTGTAAGTCATAATGACAACATCCGTTCTCAGTATTTACTGAAAAACAACAGGAAATAAACACAAAATGCCATCAACAAATTCTTTTAATTTATTGATGGCTACAGAGGTTTGATTAGCTCATTTGGCTAGACAGCTGGTTTGCAATGTAGAGTGATGTGGGTTCAATTTCTGTACCAGGTGAGGTTATCACTAACAACTGTCCTTTTCAACCTTGCCCCTTGTTGTGGTTCTGTTCGTCGAGCTGGGAATTTGTGTTGCAGACGTTTCTTCCCCTCTCTAGGTGACATCCTCAGTGCTTGGGAGTCTCCTGTGAAGCGCTTCTGTGATCTTTCCTCCGGCATTTGTAGTAGTTTGAATCTGCCACTTCCGGTTGTCAGTTCCAGCTGTCCGTTGCAGTGGTCGGTATATTGGGTCCAGGTCGATGTGCTTATTGATTGAATCTGTGGATGAGTGCCATGCCTCTAGGAATTCCCTGGCTGTTCTCTGTTTGGCTTGTCCTATAATAGTAGTGTTGTCCCAGTCGAATTCATGTTGCTTGTCATCTGCGTGTGTGGCTACTAAGGATAGCTGGTTGTGTCGTTTCCTGGCTAGTTGGTGTTCATGGATGTGGATTGTTAGCTGTCTTCCTGTTTGTCCTATGTAGTGTTTTGTGCAGTCTGAACATGAAATTCAGAGGAGGCACCTGGTGATTCAAGCTTGCTACATGTTCTGAAGGACGTCCATGTGAGACATCAGGAACCAAATCTCACAATAGAGTCCAGGGGCACTACCCACATGTAACCCATGTACACAAACATTGGCACCTGACATGTCCCAGTCTTTTAGAGGTCTCATGGCAAATCTCCAACTCTCTTACAGCATGCTTCTGTACTTCAAAGCTATGCATTGAGGCTCTCTGGCAGCTATCATTGCAATGCTGCTGCAAGTATACTTTGCACTCAGGGACATGCTGCCAGCTCATGCACTGCCACCTCAGACTGTACATTTGCTCTTTCAGTGATCACTCACTTTGATCCTACCTGGATGCTCACAGTATCACTGAGCCAGAGATACATTCTCCCCATGTCTGCGTGGGTTTCCTCCGGGTGCTCCGATTTCCTCCCACAGTCCAAAGATGTGCAGGTCAGGTGAATTGGCCATGCTGAATTGCCCATTAGTGTTAGTGTTAGGAGGGAAATGGTCCTGGGTGGGTTACTCTTCAGAGGGTTGGTGTGGACTGGTTGGGCCGAAGGGCCTGTTTCCACACTGTAAGGAATCTAATATTAAACTTACTGTACTGTGGTATTGCTTTGCCGTTTAGTGCAGAAACAAAGTTAGGAAACTTGTCATGGTTTCATTGGTCCTCAGTCAAATTAATAGAGGCAACCTTCAGGACCTGTGCAATAAGTCACTACCAGACCGGGGGGTTTGAACGTAATCAGTCCAGACCGGGGGGTTTGAACGTAATCAGTCAATCACTTGGGGCTGTCAGGTTCATGATCCTCTTCTTGTAAGGGGTGCGGAGCCAAATTTTGGGCAGCCCACTGCCTAATTTGACTCTTTATATCCTATTATTGGATGTTTTTCTTTTTTGAAATGAGAATGAGGTAGGTATTAAAAGAGTTGAACATACATAGCACAGCTTACTGTTGGTGAAGTTGGGTTAAAGGTTAGATGTCCCAACTGAGTGAGTAGGAAATTCGGAGAGCATATAGGGTGATTTGTGTAGTAGATTGGAATGGTTGACAGTGAATGAGGGAAGATATTGCAGGCAATACCCATAGTGTTCGAGCATGACCTTTGGTGGGTATTGGTTTTTTGTAGAAGAGATAGAGTCAGTGTGAGGTATCAAAGAGAAGGAGGAGTCATGAAGGTCAATGTCCTTCTTTCAATCATAGAAAGCAAGGACATATAGATCATAGGGTAATAAAAAATTTTGGTTAGAGTGAGGCATATGGGTTACGCCACACAGGCTATGTGTGAGGCAAGAACACCATTAACAAGATCAACATTATTTGACATTCCATTCATCAGTCTAATAATGGAAGGGAAGAAGTTGTTCTTGAACCTGCTGGTGGGTTCTGTATCTTCTGCCTGACGGAAGAGGTTGTAGGGGGGTATTACCAGGGTGGGATGGATCTTTCATGATATTAGCAGCCTTTTCACAGCAACGAGAGGTGTAAATGGAGTCATGGATGGGAGGTTAGCTTCTGTGATAGTCTGGTCTGTGCACATCACCATCTGTAGTTTCTTATGGTCCTGGGCAGAGCAGTTGCTGAACCAGGCCATGATGCACCCAAACAGTATGCTTTCTATGATGTATCTGTAAAAGTTGATGAGGGTCCTTATTGACATACCACATAAGGAAGAAGAGGTATTGTTGCACCTTGTTGACTGTCACATCTATGTGGGAAGTCCAACACAGTATTCCCTTATGATGTAACTCACTAATTCTGCAGCTGAATTAGCTATTTAGAACCATATTGGTTTACAGACAGGACAGCACTTCATTGATTTGCATTTCTGCCAATTGATTCAATTTAAAACAGAGTCTAGATTAGAGTGGTGCTGGAAAAGCACAGCAGTTCAGGCAGCATACGAGGAGCAGTAAGATCGACGTTTCGGGCAAAAATCCTTCATCAGGAATACAGGCAGAGTGCCTGAAGGGTGGAGAGATAAATGAGAGGAGGGTGGGGGTGGGGAGAAAGTAGCGTAG
>NC_057732.1:41033234-41115142 GCF_004010195.1 Chiloscyllium plagiosum | reverse complement strand
CTAACCTATCACCTTCATCCCCACACCCATTCACCCATTGTACTCTTTGCTACCTTTCCCCATCCTCCTCCCTGAACTTCATCCACACTCACCTATTGTACATTATGCTACTTTCTCCCCACCCCCACCCTCCTCTCATTTATCTCTCCACTCTTCAGACACTCTGCCTGTATTCCTGATGAAGGGCTTTTGCCCGAAACATCGATTTTACTGCTCCTCGGATGCTGCCTGAACTGCTGTGCTTTTCCAGCACCACTCTAATCTAGACTCTGGTTTCCAGCATCTGCGGTCATTGTTTTTACCTCAATTTTAAACAGAGCTGGTTGCTGAACTTTTATCCTCTAATCATCTGTACTGTTTCAGTGCCGCTAAGGATGCAATAGTCCAAGACAAATTTTTTTTTGGTGCAATGTCATAGAAACAGGACACAGCTAAGTTGCCTCTTAAACCAGTTTTGCCATTCAGCGAGATCATGGTTGAATCTGATCAAAGAACACTGATATGATTTAATGTCTTTTCGTGCTGGGGTATCTTAAACCTGTTTCATAGTATAAATATATTTGCATCAGAAATGATTCTGAAACAAAGTAATATTAGATGATAAAATACAGTGTTTAAGTAAATTGATGCATCTTCTTCTAATGTTGATATATTGATGGAAATCTTTCTGGAAAACATTGCATCAGTAAATTAAGAAGTATATTGCTCCAGAATTATTTTTTCAACGAAGTAGGCAGTTTTGATTACTCATTACCATTTCATGTACTTTTGTAATGCATTGAGATGATGGCTGCCAACTCCATTAGGACCTTTTTGTCCTTTTGTACAGGGGAAATTTATTGAGACAATAAAGTACACTGGACATTATTTCGGACTCAGCAGGGATGCATTAGAAGCTGTCGCCAGAGAGGGTTTAGCCTGCTGTACTCACATGGAACTTGAGGTAAATGTTAAGGTTATATGTTAATGACTTTATTAGCTGCTTTGTGAACGATAGACTCTGGTAGTGATGGATACTAAATCCCATCAGGAGGAATATAAGGGTATGTATTCTGCATGGTAAACAGTGTTTTATCATTACAAATATTTTATACAGTGACAAACAGGAAAGAAAATCTTTGTTGTATTTATCACCTTCCATAGAATTTTGCTGTATTACAAGCTGATGTCTGACATCAAGCTGCCTAAGAGCTGACAGAGATTGAAGCTTAATTTAATAAGTGAAGATAGATTAAGCAGGCCACTAAATCACAGGATGGATTAAAAGTATAAAAATCTGAGACTTGTGTTTTGGCAGGGATATACCACTGAGTTAAATGTGCCCTTACATTTTATTTATAGAAATTTTTCATCAACCTGTTTAAATACATTATGCCACACACACTGGAGCAGGTGGAACTTGAACCTGCGCCTCCTAGCTCAGAAATAGGGACACTATCACTGTACCTCAAGAGCCCATGTGCTGTATTTGTAGATTTTTAAAAATCAACCTATTCAGATGTGTTATAACAGATCTCTGAAGTAAGTGGGACTTGAACCTGGATCTCCTGCCCAGTGATAGGAACTGCACCACAACAGCCTCCATGAAGATGTCTTTGATCAACCATTGCCCCCAGGGCTAGCTATGGTGATCTACTCATCCCCATCACTCCTGATTTTTGCTCAATCACCCTAAGGCTGTCCACCTATTACTTGGAGACAATTTCTACCTCTATCCTTTTCATCTTCATGCCAATGTTCCTGGTATCAATCATGGCCATACCTCAGGAGGCATTCTGACAAAAAATAAAGTTATGTGGCTATTAATGATGTCACTATTGACATAATTGACAAATTGACGCAATACATTGAAATTTCTTCAATCAATCCCTTATGTCAGCAAACATTTCCATTCTATAAGCAGTTGGAGTTATCATTCACAATGCTAATATACTCGATACACATATAAAAATGATGATTTGAGAAATTGGTCATGCAACACAAATTGTCATGTAGCACAAAACTCCCTCTCTACCAGGGTACACATATACCAAGTGAATTGCAGTGGTTTAAAAATGTAGCTTTCCATTGCTGTTCTGGAATTGTTTTTCCAGATTTCTTTCTTTCATGCCTGTTTTAAAAGAAATCACCATGGCTACAGAAATACTTACAAGTTAGTCATTAAGCCACTTCAGTCACACTGAAAACTCAGATACCATTAGTTCAAATTTAATAATCCAAACTCAAAAATAAATGATATTATTAACATATATACAAATTATATTCCTTAAATCACACATTGATGCTAAGCCACTCCTTCCCCTGCCCCATTTTGCCTGCCTGGCCAAGGAGGATAGGCCTGTCTCTGAGAAGAAACATCTCAGCAGGCAAGGGTCTGTTAAACTGAACAATACCAGGGTAAGCTGTCCAAATATTCCAAGCCATCAAGGCCAATTCAAGAACAGATCCCCTCTATTCTAGCTGCAGAGGTCAGGATTATATTCAGAGGCGGTGGGAAGGAGAGGAAGAAAAATAAAAATTACTGTAAGGGAAGAAAAACACATACAGGAAAAAAAACAGCACTTTTGTAAATATATCCTGATTCAGACTTTTAAAATACCTGCTAATAGCATCATTTTTTCTGTCAGATCTGGTTATCTGGTGAGAGATGAGCAGCTTTTCCAGACATCCCAAAAATGAAAGGAGCTCCAAAGATTAAGCTGCACAAGGTGCTGCCTCGTGTAAGTTAGGTGCTGCCCTGCAGGCTTATCAAACATTTCAGAATAACTTTTCAGTTCATTTGCAATCTGACAATTGAAGGTTACCAATAATGGAAGAGTCAAAAAGAAATCCTATAGAACTTCTCTTGGCCTGCCTGCATTACTTGAGAGACTTCATCGCATAACTACCAAACTTTGTGTCATGGAAGGAAAGTTCATCCACTCACTGACTGCTGCTTCTTCCCTAATGACCAGTAGGATATTTAATGTGTAGACTTGAAAGTGGGAACACCCAAAGACATCAAGCATAGATTGATAATAAAGCATTTATTCAGCACCACAGAAGTTCAATGACTGCAACAATGACAAGGACTACATATTTTTTGCACTAAGCAGGAGCTGCTTCTAAGACTAATTAGTGAATCCTCAACAATTAATCAAGGTCAAAACCCAACTGATTCTTTCTGAAAACAGTTTTCTATGAGGTTCTCTCTGCTCACCAATACATTGCTGTGAAGTGGTGTTTTGGATGGTTCTTCTCAAATTTCTTGAACCTTATTCTAGTCTCCATCTTCAGAAGATTGCCATTGAGCCCCATTTCTTCTGCATCCAGGACATCCCTCTTTTGTCATTCCCAGGTGTGAAGGGCACTGCATGCCACAACGATGCATCACACCTTTTTTGGGCTATATCACAGACTTCGCCAGAGCTGTGCAAGCATTGAAACCTCATATTAAGGAGGCCATTGGTGTATTCCACTATGGCTCTGGTGGAAGCATGAGCAGTGTTCCAAACTTGTTCCACATCAATCTGCCAGTTTCATAAAGGTGATATGAGCCACTATACATAGCTGTCTTAATTTAGTTTCCCTTCCACATTTCTTGTGAAAAATGCATCGACAGGAAAGCTGAGTAATGACTAGAATAGGAAAATAACATTGCTGTAATTTGTTTCTAATTTCATCATTGAATAGGGAGTACACAGCTTGAAGAAGACATACTTTGAGCCTCGATACATTTTGCTGATCCCAATGAGAAAAGAAAAGCACAGGAAAAGATTACTATTAAGAGGGCTGTATGACCAATCGCAAATTGATTTTGCTGTATCCAGAGTTGATATATATATCAGCATGAATCAGGATCACCCAGGATACTTTGATGCTGTTATTAATAGCGGTAAGGGACTTGATCTTTGTTACCTGATTATTGGAAAGATTCATTCATAAACAGTATTTGCACCAAAGTGGTTCTTTCAAATTAAAACAAAGAACTGTGGGATGCTGGAGATCTGAAACAGAAGGAGAAATTGCTGATGAAACTTAGCATGTCTGGCAACTTCTGTGGGGTGAAATCAGAGTTAACGTTTTGAGTCGACTGACTCTTCAGAGTCTGATGAAGAGTCATTGGGACTCGAAACATTCCTCTACTTTCTACCCACAGTTGCTCCCAGATCAGCTGAGTTCACCAGCAATTTCTGTTTTTATTTTAGTTCTTTCAAACTCCTGATTGCCACTTTATCTGTTGGGTTTGTCTCACTTCTATTACTTTAACATTTATCAGTCATCACGGAAACACAAGCAGTCTCAGAGTTAATATGTACTTTAATGAAATCCTTTACTTTTCATTTTCTCAAAATATAATTTATTTTATTTAGTGGTTTCCCATCTATTCCCCAGCAGGGTCTCCATTTCACCGACAGAATTTTTTTTTCCCAGACCTCAATTGATAACCAACCAAAACTGGGTTACAGATCTGCACATTTTCACAACAGTATTAAATTATAAATTTTACATTATGGAGGCATAACTGAGTTAAATTTTAAATTTAAAAAAATGCACATTATATTTTTAAATTATAGATGCTATCTGTTAATGATAGGGTGAATACCCTTATACCAGGACTCTACCTATAACTATTGCCTGGGATGATTGTCTCCTTTGGAAATAAGAAGCTGAGTTAGATATTCCTCCCCTTGCCCCCTCATCTCTAGAGAAGACATATGTACAAAATGAGAAAGCTTCAATCAAGACTATAGAATTTCTTCCCGTACAGTGTATGTAATAATTAATATGAGAACCATGTTCATACAATTCGGTCTTCTAACTTTGGATGTTTGTTAAATATCCACCTGCAGGTGAAAATGAATGAAAGTTATAGCAACAGACAGATTTTGATGATGAATATTCTTATAGTGATATAGCTGTGATGCAGCTGGGAGTCTGTAAAGGTCTTTCTCGTGCGTGTCTCTGTTTGGCTTGTCCTAGGATGGCTGTGTTGGCCCAGTCGAAGTGGTGTCCTTACTTATCTGCACATTCTCCCCGTGTCTGCGTGGGTTTCCTCCGGGTGCTCCGGTTTCCTCCCACAGTCCAAAGATGTGCGGGTCAGGTGAATTGGCCATGCTAAAATTGCCCGTAGTGTTAGGTTAAAGGGGTAAATGTAGGGGTATGGGTGGGTTGCGCTTCGGCGGATTGGTGTGGACTTGTTGGGCCGAAGGGCCTGTTTCCACACTGTAAGTAATCTAATCTAAAACAACACAAAAAGACATGACCCTCTCTCACTAGTATCCTTACATAGAGATAAGGAAGGACACCGCTTTAACTGGGACAACACATCCATCATAGGACAAGCCAAACAGAGACACACACGAGAATACCTAGAAGCATGGCATTCCAACCGGAACTCTATCAACAAACACATTGACTTGGACCCCCTGAGAAAAATAACAGGAAATGACATCACCATAGGAAATGGCATCACCACAGGAAATAACATCACCAACCTAAGGAAACCCAAACGTATAAATAGAAAACAGGAAACAGCAGCAGTGCTTCGTCCAAGGGCTCACTGAAGATGTTACCTAGTATGATGATGAAATGTCTGAAAATGAACCTTCAAGCTCAGCGAGAAAACCTACATCCAGTTATTCCTTATATTGAATTGGTTTCATGACTTATTTAGCCAATAACTGTTTGGTTCATGAATCTGTGGAATTCTATACCCTAGAAAACAGTGGATGCTGAGATGTTGAGCAAATTTAAGAAGGAAATAGAGAGATTTTTAATTAGCAATGGGACTAAGGATTTATGGAGAACAGGCAGGAAAGTGGAGTTGAAGTTGAGATGAGTTCAGCCAAGATCCTGCTGAATAGTGGATCAGGCTCAAGGGGGTGAAATTGTCTATTCTTGCTCTTACTCATTATGTTCTTATATTCTAATTATGACTTATAATGCTAATATATTGCCTTTTCATAAATATATCATGCTTTCCACAACAATGGTTTTCCTCATTCTTGTGCTACTAAAACCAGAGATTTTGGGTTATACAAAGTACAGGCATTTGTTTTTCTTATTATAGTTTTATTCATAAGCCATCGACTCCAATAATACTGATTACTTGTTTCTCATGAATATATACTCAATCAAGTTCTCACTTCCATAAACATATAAGTATCACCTTTCCCTGGTTCCATTTGACCTCAGGCATCATTGCCAGACCCTACTAGATGATAATACTGCATTCATTTTTTTAAAGCTCTTCAGTTCCTCAATGTTGTCAGTTCAAAATATCTTTGGCATAGTTATTAAAATATACACATTATTTGTTTCAAACAATAGCATGTAACTTCTAAAGAAGAAATAAAAATAGACACATAACAGTGAGGAATATAACTTGGTAAACAGCTGAACACAATCACCTATGTCAAATTTCATTGCTTTAAATTCTGCTAGACCCCTCAAAGAGTTAAAGTAACTGTGTTTACACCTCTTTTTCTACTTCTTTTATGTGCAGATGACCTTATGCAGGCGTACTTGCAGCTGAGCCAGCTGCTCTGTGAGTACCTGAATCTCAATGATCAAAAAAGCGATGACAAAGACAAAGCTATGCATGGGGACAAATGGCAGGCACCTGGTGAGTGTGTGCTGGAATTTCAGAATGCTGATGGATAGGTGAGTTTTGCAGTAACGAATTGCTCATGTTGCATTTCTGTAGTTGCAATTTTCAATGACAGAAATGCAACATTGGGTCTGGGTGGGTTACTTTTTGGAGGGTCAGTGTGTACTTATTGGGCCAAAGGGCCTGTTTCCACATTATAAGGATTCTATGAACCCCTACAATGTGGAAGCAGCCCATTTGGCCCATCATGTCCACACCTACCCTTGAAAAGCATCCCACCCAGACCCTCTCTACCTACCCTATGCCTGTAACCCTGTACTTACTACAGCTAATCCACTTAACTTACATATCCCTGGATACAATGGACAATTTAGCATGCCAATCCACCTGACCTGCACATCTTTTGAGTGTGAGTGGAAATTGGAGCACCGTAGAGGAAACCCACACAGACATGGGGAGAATTTGTAAACTTCACAGACAATCACCTGAGGGTGGAACTCAATTATGCTTCCTCCAATAGATGTTCCTAACATTTGGTGCATGGGTCTTGCAGAGCTGATATGATATTGCTAAAGATAGTGTCAATCCAATTTATTGCCCTAAATGTTCCAGTATGTACAAAACAATGCAGGCTTCCTGTCATGCAATAATATACAAGCATTTTTTTGCCATAATATAGCCATTGTATGTAAGTATTCTGATCTCATGAAGGAAAGCTAGTTTTGTAGTTCTTTCTCCTCAACTCATAATTAAACAAATCTTTACAACATTAAAATATCCTTAACCTCTGCTATTCAACTTTAGCCCATGCATTGTTCTTTGCTCCAATAGCATAGAAATCATCACATTCCATTCAGTATTTGCTTGAATCTACTCCTACATCTCCCAGGGGCCTTAGGTCTCCAACAAAACTACTTACCCAGCTGTTATAGGGTCATGCAGCACAGAAACAGACCCTTCGGTCCAACCAGCCCATGCAAAACATAATCCCAAACTAAACTAGTTCCACCTGCCTGCTCCCGGCCCACATCGTTGAAACCTTTCCGATTCATGTTCTTATCCAAATGTCTTTTAAACATTTTAATTGTACCCACATCCATCACTTCCTCAGGAAGTTTATTCAATGCACAAACTACCCTCTGTGTAAACAATTTGCCCTTAATCTCTTTACTGAATCTCTCCCAGTCCTGAAATCCACCATTTTAGGGAAAGGCCAACTACCATTGACTGTATCTTTCCTCCTCATTATTTTGCAAACTTTTATAAGATCACCTCTCAACCTCCTACGCTCCAGTGAGAAAAGTCCCAGCCTATCCAGCCTTTCTTTATAACTCAATCCTTCCATACCTGGCAACATCCTGGTAAATCTCTCCCAAATGCCCTCCAGCTTAATAATATTTTTCCCATAATGGATAATCAGATCTGGACACAGTATTCCAGAAGAGGCCTCATCAATGTCCTGTGCAACTTCAACATGATTTCCCAACTCCTACACACAAAGGACTGAGCAATGAAGGCAAGCATGCCAAATGCTTTTTTAACCACCCTAGCTACACGTGACGCAAACTTCAAAGAATTGTGTACCTGAACCCCTAGTCCCTCTGCTCTACAATACTACCCAAGCCCTATCATTAATTCTGTAAGGGCTGCCCTTGTTTATTGTACCAAAATTGTTCGAAGATCCTACTTGTTACAGCATCAGCTTGTCATGCTGGTATTTTTCTTTTATCAACATCACTCTCTAGTGGGATAATTGATTTTGTTTCAATGATTTCATTTAATCATTTTGTTCTTTTGTCTTTATAGAAGTTTGTAGGGAGGGAAAGAAGATATTAGTTGGTAATAATAAAGATAAATAGAAAAGCATGATTGGAAACTGAAGTACATTTACAAAACTCTGGAAATGTTCAGCCAAGTCGATCAGTGTCTCAGGCTGGGATGGTGGTACATTGGTTAGCAGTGCTGCCTCACAGCTCCAGGGATCTGGGTTCAATTCCAGCTCTGGTTGGCTGTCTGTGGAGTTTGTATATTCTCCCTTGGGTTAGCCGTGGTAAATGTGGGATTATGGGGATAGGGTGGGTCTGGATATGATGCTGTCCAAAGGGTTGGCGCAGAATTGATGTGCCAAATGGCCTCTTTCCACACTGTAGAGATTCTGTCTTACAGAAAGTAAGTTGTACTTATAATACTGTTTGATTTCAGGCCAAAGTTACTTTTTCAAAATTTCTTTAAGATGTGGGTTTGCTGGCTTGTCCCTTGGACTGAGCGGCTTCCTTAGCCCTTTCAGAGGGCAGTTAAAAGTCAATCACATTGTTACAGATCTAGAGTCAAACGTAGGGTTGACTGGATAGGATGGCAAATTACTTACCATTAGTGAGCCAGATAGGTTTACCCATCAACTGATGGTTTCTTGGCACCATTACTGAGATTTGCTTTGTCAATTCCAGATTTGTATTAATTAAATCTAAATTCAGATTCCATCTGCTGCTGTGGTGGTATTTAATCTCATGTCCCAGGATGTTAGCCTTGGCCTCTAGATTGCTAGTGCAATAACATAACATTAAATTATCATTTCACTTCATAAATAGTAGTTAATATCCCCGCCTGTCACGCGGGGAACAAGATTCAATTCCCTGCCAGGAAGGAACCAAGTGTTTGGGGCGGCACGGTCGCACAATGATTAGCACTGCTGCCTCATAGCTCCACGGACCTGGGTTCGATTTCAGCCTCAAGCAACTGTCTGTGTGGAGTTTGCACATTCTCCCTGTGTCTGTGTGGGTTTCCTCTCACAATCCAAAGTTGTGCAGGTGTGGTGAATTGGATGTGCTAAATTGCCTATAGTGTTCAAGGATGTATAGATTAGGTGCATGAGTCAGGGGTAAATATACGGGAATGGGTCTGGGTGGGATACTCTTCGGAGGGTCGGTGTGGACTTGTTGGGCTGAAGGGCCTGTTTCCACACAGTAGGGATTCTAATTTTGAAATACTGGGCTGGATTTGTAATCCAGAGTTCAAGGGTCATTGATACTATTATTAGGGTCAAATCTTGTTCGAGCTGGTCATTTTGTAATGTTAGACATTTTCCTGTAACCTTCACCTTGAAATCCAGCAACCTTCATGACCATTTTAATTTTCTTCTGTACAGCCCCAAAGCAATCTTATTTATTTTTACCCTTTACAGCTGGTAGAATTCAAACCCATAATCTCTGAATTTTTACTTCAATACCATACCCATTACACAAACATACACTGTCAGCATATTAATCTTAGTGACAATCTTCATAGAGATTGCATCAATTTATGTATACAAGCTGATAAAAACCAACTCTGCCTGTTCATCACCACACTCAATTCCATGACCAGCAGACCATTTAATTGCTTTCCAGTATCCAGTTAAGGACAATCAGTGACTTTCTCCAATTACAGTTGTCAAATAGATGCCATTTTTTCTTGGAGTAGATGATTGATTTTAAAATCTAATATTTGATGTTTGAATAGATTTGTCAAAGAACATACCAAGTGACGTTAACCAGTCAAGCAGGAATAAGATTTCACCATCCAGTGGATTAATGGATTCCTCTACAAGGAACTACTCTTCCAGAATACAGGCTAGACTATCAGCAGAAAAAACAGTCTTGGTAGGATCAAATTAGGTATTTTACAAAGTGCATCCATAATTTCCTTTACAGCAGACAGGCTAACCAATTTTAGTCAAGGTGTGAATTGATTTAGTTTTGTTCATCATGACTCTGACCATTTCAGATGCTTTTAAATACAACCTGATATTCTGAAGTGTTTGGTTTGTATCTATCATACACACATGTTTTGAGAGAACAGCTATGCATTTTATGGTGTATTTTAAACAACATCAAGTGATATTTCTATTCAACTTCTCAATACTTTGATAGAATATGAACTCAGTGGTGAGATGGAATTTGAAACTTGAGAGCATTATTTAGTAGAGGCAAAAAACATTTTGCTTGCTATCTAGACAGGCAGTGAGAGTCCTGCATTCCCCTTTTTATGGGAAGTCCCACCAAATTATTTATCAGTTAAGCACTTAACTGGGCAGCAGCAAATATTCCCTGGGATCAAGGACCCCAAGAGATGGATATCCTTCCTACCAAGCGTTACTGGAGACCAGCAACCCTTCATTATTTGGCAGCACAACCAAGGAGGATCAAGGATTGGACTGCAGACACTCAGGTGTGGATGAGTGATAACAGGAGATGTTCAGCAGTGGGGTACAGAACGGCTGTCAATGCTCTGCCCGCACCTCTCCCAAAATCCCCACCACCACCCCCCTCCCACCCTCAAAGATGGTAAGTTAATGGGGTTCTCACCTGGCATGCACCTACCTGATTAAATGTCAGCATGCCATCACTAAACACACCATGGGGAAAGGCATGAACTTCTGCTCTTAAACAGGATCTTCTGCATTCCTTTCTCATTTAAGCTACCCACTAAATTCTTATGAAAATATCACAATCCTGGTTGATCTATTCTAATAATGGATTCAAGCTTGGGGTAGATTTTTTTTTACCAGGTGCAGATTCTGGGCAGCCAAGGTGAAGAGGACCCAGTAGGGCCACAAATAGCTGTTAAGAGAGTGCCTCAGGGCAGACTCATCAGAGACACTTTCAGTATATAACTATGCAACATCTGTAATAACCACGTCGCACTATATAATTTAAATTTACAATCATTCACAAAAAATCATTTATCATGACAAGCAGAATTCCCCTGAGGAAAACATTCCTTCCTGTTCCAGTGAAATTTTAAAAGTTTTCAATAAAAGTCATAAGCAAAATCAATATATGACAATCAATAAAAAATAATGTATTATATCTAGAACTTCATAGCTCACTGAACAGTCACTTCCCTCATGTCCTGTCTTGTTTTCCTATGTCCTATTGGAGCCATGTTAACACTGTCCTGTATGCTGACTCAGTTTAACAGCAGTGCAGGATATAATTCCTGCAGCTGAGCACTCTGAACCACTTAACCCATGGCCCTCTAGTAATTTTCTGAACCTCCTACATGTGTCTCATCAACTGATGGCAAGTCTCACACTTTTGTCATAGGGTGGGCAGTCTGGTGGCCACAACTCCAACCTAACTGGATTGTCAGTGTTGGATCATAGAATTTGGAATTTTGGGGCCTTTGTTTATTCAATTTAATTGGAAAGTTTCCTCTGCATTCTGAACCAGACCTGTTTTCTGTCATAAAATTACAAGCTGAGGCCCCAATATTGAGTTTAAAATAAAATATTTTTTATACATATTCAAATGCCACTTGTTGGTGCAAAACTTGAGTGTTGCTATAAAAAGAGCCATAATGTTAAAACTTTTCCTCTGCACTCATTAAGACAGAATCAAAAGATTACAAATTTAGTTCTTGCTGCTGCTGTTGCTATGCAGTAGTATTCTCCACTAACACAAAGCTGCTATCAAAGTGAAACCAATTCTGCCTGCCACACAAATGGATAATTTATTTGAATTTCAATGTCACTGTGTTGCCAGGCATGTTTGTTGCATGTCCCATTAATGATGAATTATATCAAACACATGTCCTTTGTTGTTCATAACAGGCAGAGAATGCATTGTATTTGGCCATCCACCCTATTTTTTGCTTTGATTCTGTGAGGAACCTTGAATCATTTTTCTTTTTGTGTTAAATGCATTTTATAAGTTGTTGTTGTTTACTTGGTTGTGATGGTGTTAATATGCTCCACAGCACATTAAAATCTAATTAACATAGTTAAAATAGTAAAATAACATGGATACGTGACTAGTAAATATCCTGTTGCTATTAAGCTTCCTAATCACGTTGCAAACTGTGATCTTTCACAGTTAGGTGTCCTGATTTATATTTTTCTTTAACATCAGGATTTAAATTCAATGGCTTTTAATTCAACATAATAGATTTGGAGCACCATTAAATCTTTTGTAAGCTTTCCAAGCCCTCTTCCTACCTACATTTGTACCTCACTTGTATTGGCTTCATCCGTTCAATGGTAATAATAGCAAAAACAACAAATTTATACAGTCCATTCAATAACAATAACTTGTATTTATATAGAATTTTTGACACAATGAACATTCCATAGCATTTCACAGCAATCTTATAAACACAATATGACACCAAGCCACAGAAGGAGATGTTAGGTCAGTGACAAAAGCTCAGTAAAAGAGGCCGGTCTTAAGGAACACATCAAGGCCAGAAAGTGAAATAAAGAGGCAAAGAGGTGTCGGGAGAGAATTCCAGAGCATAACACCTTGGGGGCTGATCCAGAGGAGCCTGGTTGAATAATGTGTCCATAATCACTGAAGGCAGTTAATAAAATACACAGCATCCTAGCCTTTGTAAATAGGGTATAGAGTACAAGAAAGTTTTGTTGAACATGTCTTACTGTGAGTCCAATTCAGGGCACAATATAGGAAATGTGAAAGCATTGGAGAGAGTTTAGGAGAGATTCACGAAAATGATGCAAAGAGCAAGACATTTCAGTTGTGAACATAGATTGGACTGTGATTGGGACTGCTTCCCTTGGAGAGGAGAAGGTGGATATTTGTTGGAGGTATTTAAAATGATTAGGGTTCTGTACAGTGTGGAAGGGAACAAACTTCCCATTTGTGGAAGTTCAACAACTTGAGGAGATGGTTATAATTGCGAAAACAAGCAATGGAGACAAAATGAGAATCATTTTCATGCAGAAACTGTCTATGATTTGGAATACACTGCCTGATAGTGTGGTGGAAATTTGGTCTGCAGCAGTTGATAAGAGAACCAACAAGAGGAAAAAGCATATTTGACCTTCTCCTCATGAATTGCAGATGCATCTGCCCATGAGAGTATTGGTAAGACACACTGCACAGTGGAGATGAAGTCAGAATTCACACAATAACAAATTATAGTCCAACAGGTTTATTTAATATCATAAGCTTTTGGAATGCTGCTCCTTCATCAGGTGAAGTCCACACCTATGGAGATGAAGTATGTCTTCACATTAAGAATCCCCTTGTCATGCTGTGTGGCAGTGCTAAATGGGATGGGCTTCAGACAGATTTAACAACTCAAGTCTGGGTATCCACGATGTGCTCTGGGGCATCAGTAGCAGTAGAATCATAGTCCAACACAATCTTCAACCTCATCACACAGCTTATCTACCACTTTACCATTATCATCAAGCCTCGGATCAATGCTAGTTCAATGAACCAGGCATGCCAGTAGCAGCACCAAGCGTACCTAAAACTGGGGTCTCGACCTGGTGAAGCTACAAAAACAGCACAACATGAATGCAAAACAGCATAAGCAATAAGTGACAGAAAGAGCTAAGCAATTCCACAAATGATGGATGAGATCTAACCTCTATAGTCCTGCCACATCTAGTTGTGAGTGATGATGGACAATTGAACAACTCACTGCAGGAGGAGATGCCACAAATATCCCCATTCTCAATAACATGGGATCTCAACATATCAATGCAAAAGGTAAGTTTGAAGAATTTGCAACACTTTTCAGCCAGAAGTGCCCAGTAGATGATCCATTTCCAGCCTCCTCCAGATGTCCTCAGCATCACAATCAATTTTATTCACTTCAAGTGATATTGAGAAACATGACGGAGGCATTGCATGCTGCAAAGGCAATGGGCCTTAATAGCATTTTGGCAATGTCCTAAAGATTTAAGCTCCAGAGCTTGCGATATTCCGAGCAAAGCTATTCCAGTACAGTTGCAACACTGGCAACTACCCAACAATGTGGAAACTTGCCCAAGTGTGTCCTGTAAACAAAAAACAGATCCAACCTGACTAATTACCATCCCATCAGTCCATCTTAATCATCAGCAAAGTGAAGGAAAACATCATTGACAGTGAAATCAAGCAGCACTTGCTTAGCAGTAACCAGTTCACTGACTCTCAATTTGGATTCCACTAGACCACAGTTGCTGACCTCATAATAGCCTTAATTCAAAGATGGACAGAAGAGTTGAATTCCAGAAATGTACTGAAAGTGACTGTCCTTGGTATCAAGGCTATATTTGGATGTGTGTGGCATTGAGAAGTCCTAGCAAAACTGGAGTCAGTGGGACTCAGAGGGAAATTCTTTTCTGGTTAGAGTCATACCTAGCACATGGCTCTATGCATGGGAAATCATGTCACAAAAACTTGATTGAGTTTTTGAAGAAGTCACAAAGAGGATTAATGAGGGCAGAATGGTGGATGTAATCTATATGGACTTCAGTAAGGTGTTCAACAAGGTTCCCCATGGGAGACTGGTTAGCAAGGTTAGATCTCATGGAATACAGGGAGAACTAGCCATTTGGATAAAGAACTGGCTTGAAGGTAGAAGACAGAGGGTAGTGATGGAAGGTTGTTTTTAAGATTGGAGGCCTGTGACCAGTGGAGTGCCACAAGGATTGATGCTGGGTCCACTACTTTTCATCATTTATATAAATTATTTGGATGTGAGCATAAGAGGTATAGTTCGTAAGTTTGCTGATGACCCCAAAATTGGATGTGTAGTGGACAGAGAAGAAGGTCACCTTAAATTACAATGGGTTCTTTATCAGATGGGCCAATGGGCTGAGAAGTGGCAGATGGAGTATAATTTAGATAAATACAAGGTGCTGGATTTTGGGAAAGCAAATCTTAGCAGGACTTATACACTTAATGGTAAGGTCCTAGGGAATGTTGCTGAACAAAGAGACCTTAGAGTGCAGGTTCATAGCTCCTTGAAAGTGGAGTCACAGGTAGATAGGATAGTGAAGAAGGCGTTTGGTATGCTTTCCTTTATTGGTCAGAGTATTGAGTACAGGAGTTGGGAGGTCATGTTGCGGCTGTACAGGACATTGGTTAGGCCACTTTTAGAATATTGTGTGCAATTCTGGCCTCCTTTCTATCGGAAAGATGTTGTGAAACTTGAAAGGGTTAAGAAAGGATTTACAAGGATGTTGCCAGGCTTGGAGGATTTGAGCTACAGGAAGAGGCTCAATAGAGTAGGGGTGTTTTCCTTGGAGCCTCGGAAGCTGAGGGGTGACCTTATAGAGGTTTATAAAATCATAAGGCTCATTGATAGGATAAATAGACAAAGTCTTTTCCCTAGGGTGGGAGAATCCAGAACTAGACGGCATAAGTTTAGGGTGAGAGGGGAAAGATATAAAAGAGACCTAAGGGACAACTTTTTCACGCAAAGGGTGATGCGAGGATGGGATGAGCTGCCAGAGAAAGTGGTGGATGCTGGTACATTTGCAGCATTAAAAAGGCATCTGGATGAGTATATGAATAGGAAGGGTTTGGAGGGATATGGGCCAAGTGCTGGCAGGTGGGACTAGACTAGGTTAAGATATTCGGTCAGCATGGACGAGTTGGACCAAAGGGTCTGTTTCTGTGCTGAACATCTATATGACTGCGCCTGTGGGGACCCAGCATCAGTATGGTTAGATATTAAGGCTTCCCAGGCAAAGTGTCCTCTTATTAGTTTGTTATTTTAGACAAAATGAGGACAGTTGAGGAATATTGCTATAATCCAATAATTATTAATACTGTCAAAGCATGGAAGTCAATGCAGTAGAGTGAGGGTAATATGTCTAAAACATCTTTTCTTACCCCAATAGTTGGGGAGTCTTAGGGGAATACCTGGATCCCTTATACATCACGGCCTGTCGATCCTTTTCCAGCATTCTGGAAGCTTCCATAACTCTCTGCTTGTCCCTTTATCACTGGAAACGCAACAAGACTGGGCGGGGGCGCCGGTCCATGCTGGACCGGCATACCGCAATCCAGTAAACTCTGTCGACCATCACCTGGCCCACCTCAGCATGCCAACCAAGAAATTGCAGCAGCCACTCTTCAAAAAAAAACTTGCTGACTGCTCACCTTCCACTCCCTCCAGCAGCCCAACAACATGGATATTCTATCTCCTACCTCTATTTTTGAGGTCACCGACCTGTTTCGTTAAGGCCCAGACCTGTTTCTCGAGGGCTTGGATCCACTCCGTCGAGTACTTGAACACGGTCTCCGATGTTGCAATCCGCCACTCAACCTCTTTCATCTTCTTTCTGAGCCCTTCAAGCTCCTGCTCATGCTCATGCAGCATGGCCGAAATTGGCTCCAGCCGAGTTCGATACTCCCTGATCGATGCCTCGATCATCTCCCAGAGCTTCGCGAATTGTACAGCTATGGTCTGTTAGGTCGGTGATTCCATCGCATTGGAGAGGAAGCTGCAGCTGTGGTTGCATTCATAGTTGTGGGCTTGCCTGATGTCATCGGCGAATGTCCTGTGTATTGGGACTTAGTTAAGCCTAAGTCATCCTCACTTACCTAAACAAGATTTAAACAGTTCCACAAGTGTTTAACAGCAATTTTTTTCCAAAAACATTTAAGTTGGAGGGGGGAAGCAAAAACGCCACTCCGCCTGGGTTGGGGTGCAGAGCTCAGGAAGGCAGACCTTTCAGTTCGCCGCCATCTTGCATCCCCCAGAAATGCTTTTTTAATCTATTGTTTATAAGATCTAGTGTTTTTTTTGCTTTGTTTAGATATATTTCACAATGTTCTGTTTGTTGTTTAGGAACAATATTCTTTGGAACAACGCCAGAAGATGGCACGGGAAGCTGTGAAGGGAAAAGCTCCAGGTCCATACAACTACCTGTTCAGAAGGTGATTAGCCTTGAATTCCTCTGATTCATGAGATTCAGTTCAGTGTGTTGACCAAACTTTAGCTCTCCAATGTGACATTGTTATGTTCCTAGCTGAGAGTCTCAGACAAGTATTAGTTTCACCGGGCATAATTAGAACTATTACTAATTAATATATCTATATTCTATTGCAATAACTCTGCCATCAGTGATATGATGCTGAATAAGGGTCACTGGACCTGAAATGCTAACTCTGATTTCTCTTCACATGCTGCCAGACCTGCTGAGTTTCTCCAACAATTTCTATTTTTGTTTCCGATTTCCAGCATCCACAATTCTTTTAAAAACTGAAAGAACTGCAAATGCTGTAAATCAGATTTAAAAACCCAGAAGTTATTGAAAAAATTCAGCAGGTCTGGCAGCATCTGTGAAGAAAAATCAACGTTAACGTTTTGGGTCCAGTGACCCTTCCTCAGAACTATGCTGCTTTTAAAACTTAAAACATTTTCTGGCCAGTGCCATCTTTAGTTCAGTCTCTCATGCCAGACCCTGTCAAAAGCCTTACTGAATTCTATCTAAGCCACATCCACTCCACTGCCCTCATCTACATATCTAGTCATTTCCTCAAAAAATGCAGTCAAACTGGTGGACAAGTGAGTTACTTATCCCACTTTCCTCAGTTCTAGTGCAAGTGTCCCTAAAACCAGAATAAACTTCTCCTACACTGGTCTTTGAGTGACACATTCTCTAATCTTATTTGCCCTGTACCAGACTGCACAGGGCTCAGTTTGTTACCACCATTCTACCCTGGATTGTTTTCCCAAGGTGGCACTGGGCAGGAAGGCTTACCTATCTGCAACTGATGGGTAACCAATAAGTATGTGAAAAGGGTCGAGACTGTGGTGCTGGAAAAGCACAGCAGGTCAGGCAGCATCCAAGGAGCAGGAGAACCCCTGATGAAGGGCTTATGCCCGAAACGTCAATTCTCCTGCTCCTCGGTTGCTGCCTGATCTGCTGGGCTTTTCCAGCACCACACTCTCGACTCTGATCTCCAGCATCTGCAGTCCTCATTTTCTCCAAAGTATGTGACAAGCCAATTAAGACCAATTAACAGTAAACTTACAATTGACCGGCAGGCATTATTATTATTCTAATATATTGTTAATTTAAAAGCAATCATGAATCACTGTACTGATTTGATGGGAATGAAGGAGAGGAAAGAGATCTGAGTGATGAATATCTTTAACCTTTTTCAAAAGGGAGGGAATGAATCTAATAATAATGAATTCTCTTCCTGTAGGGTTCGAAACGTCCCCAACATAAGCAGCACTAGCGGTGTTGTATCAAAAATCACATCCTTCACATCCCTTGTCCCTGTTTTAAGTTCAACTGGTTATGAAGAGAGCTCAGACAATTTATCTCATTTGATGAGGTATGCCTATTTCAATATCATTTCAAGTTTTTTATTGAGAGTGAGGGACTTTTTAAAAATTGCTTTTCGGTACAGGTAGTTCTGGTATAATGCATGTTTCGGCAGTGCTATTTGGCTATAATGTAGCTGAAGAATTTTTGAGAATGCTTAAATCCATTGGCAATAGCGTGATTTCAGCGGAGAACGGTTCACACACTTCATTCTGTGCACGCTGCGATGTGCACGCCAAAATCTCTACACCGTTCTGGTGTCCGTGCATGTGCGATGTCGATGCTGGTCTTCGTGCCATTCTGTGCAAGTGCTGACATCAGCTACCAACAGAGCAGCTTTCAGTGAGGGATACTGTATAGAGAGCAGCTTTCTTACATTTTTTAAATGTGTGAAATTTACTTTGTTTTGTTAATAATATATGATTACAACCTTCAATCAGGCTGTGCTTTACTTTGTGTCACACATTTAGGTCATTTTTGAGCGATCGTGAGTGATATACTTTGCAGGTCTGCTCCTAACCCCATTTTTCCCACAGGCCCCATTATCTACTAAGCGATTTTCTATTAAGTGAGGTTTCGCTAGAACGCAGCTACGACGTTATAGGAGAACCACCTGTACTAATTTTGTGCTCTTCAAAGTAAAAGATATTAATATTGATAAATGGAATGATCAAAATTTTAGGAACCTCTCACAGTTCTAGGTCAGGCACATTTAAATGCAGTTAAAAGCTTACAACAATGTTGCAATCTCAGGAAACATTCCTCCATGAGTGTTTCACCACCCACTCTAGCAATTATGTGACTTCTAAAGTTTTGCCAATTGCAGGCACTTTAGTTTCATCCATACTTAATGGAAATTGATTATATATTCTTCCAGATTTATGCCATGCAAGAGGGCATATTTGGGCATGTGTGACCTACGCACATGCAAACATTGGCACTCACACTCTTGTTGGATTTAGTTAAATATGATAAATTACAGAGCCTGTATAAATTCCATACCGCTGGCTCATTGTCTCATGCAGCACCCTGATGCACAGTATGCAAGTTTGATTTCTTCCATGCAGCAAAGTTCAACTATCCCACGACATCATTTGCAAGAGGTAAAATGGGGTGAAAGCCAATGTCCTATCAGTCTGTTCAAGGTGACATCAGGAGAGGTGTAGAAGCAGTCATTTGAAATTGAGTAGCTTTAATTTCCTCATACTTGACTTGATCTTTAGAAAATCATTCCTTCCCCCAGCATAGGATTTCATTTGAAAGGAACACTATCCTTTCATTTCACTCAACCTTCTTTACATCGAACAACCTAACAGTATTAGTTGCCTTTGCTGTGTCAAACACATCTTGAATGTAGGTTTTGCCTTTAGAAGGCGATCTAAATTTAGGAAATATGATTAACATTTTATAATATACCTTCACAGGTTGTGAGCATCACTGGCTAGGCTACACTGTTGTGTGGAGTCACATGTAGACCAGACCAAGTAAGGATGGTACATTCTCTTCCCTAAAGTAAGGACATTAGTGAACCTGTTTTTTAATGATCATCATTATCATGTCATCACTAGATTGGCTTTTAATTCCACATTTTTACTCAATTTTCAATTTCAACAACTTCTATTTTGGGATTTGAACCCACATCCTATGAACATTAACTTTGGTCACTGGATTACTAGACCAGTGACATTACCACTACACCGCAATAATGGCATATTCTTAAAAGCAGCGACTTCTGATGTTTTGATGCACAAGCTAGGGCTGAGAGATTTATTGTTTAAACTGGCTCAATATTCACCAGCTGTAAGTATTTTAATGTCTTATAGACATCAGCTGCAAAGATTTTTACTTTTCAGCACTTCTGTTCTGACGGTTATCTATCCTTCTCTGTGGGAATGCAAAGAATGGAATAACATTTAGCATCCCCAATTTCAGAGAACTGATGAATATTTTCTCCATTATCTTCTCATGAAAATAATTTCATTTTTGTTTCCAGTAAAGGAGCTAACTATAAGGCTCAATTCCAAATGTATTATTTTACCACAAGTGCAAATTCTTTGTCCGCAATCTTGATAATAGGCTTTGGCAGATTATTCTTTTGTAGAAGCTATCATAACCCAACTTGTTCAATACACAAGAGTGACAACAGGTTGAATTTAAAGGACTGGTCTAAACAGTGGTTAGAGATGTGGTTATCACATTATTTTGATACTCAGTGACACATTGTGACAGATGTCAAAGAGCTTGGTCAAAGACATTGACTTTCAGGAAACTCTTCATAGAGAGAGAGAGAGAGATGTTGAGGCAGAGAGATATAATTAATTAATTCTCGAGAACATGGCCTAGATGGTGAGGCCAAAGTTGGTCTTTACATCTAACACATATGGGGCCCCAAAATGGCTACAGGAGAAATAGCTGTAACATAACTTTTGCTCCTTATGTGTAAGAACAATCAACAATCATATCTTTGTAACCGATTTTTAAAAATCGTTTGCAGGATATTCTTATGTCTAGATCAGCTGAATTTAGGACCATCCCTGATTGCTCTTGAGAAGGGAGTGATGAACTGCTTTCTGAATTGCCACAGTCCATGTGGTTTGGATACACTCAAAGGGCTGTAAGGGAAGGAGTTAGAAGACTTTGACCCAGTGACAGTGAAGGAACATTATCACATGTGGCTAGGGGATGGTGTTCCCAAATATCTGCTGCGTTTATCCTTCTAGTTGGTAGAGATTGTGGATTTGGAAGGTGCTATCTAAGGAGCCCCAGCTAGTTGTTGCCGTGCATCTGGGAGATAGTGCATACTGCTTCCACTGTGGTCTGTTGTCACTGTGTATCGATTGTGAAAGAAGTGAATATAGAAGGCATTAAAAATAGGTACCAGTCAAGTGGACTGCCTTGTACTCGATAGTGCCACGTTTCTTGAGTATTATTGGAGCTGTACTCATCAAGGCAAATAAAAAATATTCTATCACTTTCCTGCCTTGTAGGTGGTGAATGGACTTTAGAGAGTCAGGAGGTGCTGCAGTATTCCTAGCCTTTGATCTGTCTTTGTGGCCACATTATTTATATGGTTAGTCCAGTCAGTTTCTGGTCAAAAATAATGCCTAAGATGCTGGTAATGGGCTATTCAGCAATGTTTCGTTGAATGTGAAGAGGTGATGGTTATTTACTGCCTTGTTGGAGATTGTCATTACCTGGCATTTGTGTGGTTCAGATGTTGCTTGCTACTTGTTAACCTGAGCCTTAATGTTGTCTAGGTTTTCCTGTATTTTGAACATTGTACAATCATCAGCAAAAGCTCCTACTTCTGAACTGATGATGGAGCAGATGGAGATGGGTCTTGGACACGACCCTGAGGAATTCCAGCAGTGATGTTCTGCAGCTGAAATGATTGACCTGTAACAACCACAATCATCTTCCTATATGAAAATTATGACTCCAACTAAGTAGAGCCCCACCCCCCCCCCCCCCCCCCCCCCCCCCCGCCCACCCCGCCACTCCCCAGTTTTGCCAGGGCTCTTTAATACCACAGTGGATCAAATGCTGCCTTGACATTGAGAGCAATCACCCTCCCTTCCCTTCTTGAGTTAGACTCTTTTTCCACATTTGGATCATGGCTGTAATGAGGTTAGGGGCTGAGTGGGACTGGTGGAATCCAGACTGAACATCAGTGAACAGGTTATTGTTGAGAATGTGTCACTTTATTAGAATTGTCTCCAATACCTTCCATTAAATTGATTTGAATTGAGGGTAGACTGTTGGGATGTTATTTGGCAAGATTGCATTTGGCCTGTTGTTTTTTGGTGACAGGACATATATGTACAATTTTCCATATTGCTGGGTAGGTGCAGTATTGTCAGTCTTCTGGAACAACTTGACATAGTGCTGGAGCAGAAACCTTCAGTTCGGTTTTCAAAATGTTGTCAGGGTCCAGAGCCTTTGCAGTGTCCAGTGCCTTCAGATATTTCCTGATACCATGTGGAACTTTATGAAATTAGCTGAAGGCTGGCATTTATGATGCTGCTAGTGACTTTAAGAGTAGGCTGAGGTGGATGATCCAATTGGCATAGCTAACAGAAGAGGGATGCAAGTGATTTAGCATCATCTTCTACAGTGATGTTCTAGGGCCCCCACTATTTGTGGAGATTTCTTCTCTAGTGATTTGCCTAATTGTCCACTACCATTCATGACTGGATGTTACAGGACTACAGAGCTTAGATCTGATCCATTGTTATGGTGTGAAGTAATCCTGTTTTGTCATCTCACTGAGTTGACACTTTATTTTTAGATATGCCTGGTGTTGCTTTTGAAATGCCCTCCTGTGTTGAACTAGGGTCGATACTCTGGATTGAAAGTAATGGTAAAGTGGGAATATGCACCAGCCCATGAGTTTTAAAATTATGGTTGAATACAATTCTATGCCTGAAGGCCCACATGGATGTCCAAATTTTGCCAGATCTGTTCAAAGTCTGTCCATTTAGAATGGTGCTTGTGTCACACAACTTGATGGAGCCTATCTACAGTGTGAAGGTGGGACTTTGTCTCCCCAAGGACTCTGTGTGGTTGTTCATATTGGTATTGTCATGGGCAGAGGCATGTATAACTGGTAAATTGTTGAGGAAGAAGTCTAGTAGATTTTTCACTCTTCTTGGTTCCCTCACACCTGTTGCAGGCCCAGTATGGCAGCTATGTCCTTAAGGCCTCGACTAGCACAGTCAGTAATGGAGCTATTCAGTTATTCACAGTGCCATGACCTTGAACAATGAGTAGCATAAGAAGACATTGAAGTCCCCCGTGCAGAGTACATTCTGTGCCCATGCCAGACTTGGTGCACCCTCGAAGTGATGTTCATCAGCTGAGTCAAAGAGGAGTGGTGGTAATTACCAGGAGATTTCCTTGCCTATTTTTGACCTGATCCCATGATTTGACAGGGTCCTTAGACAACGTTGAGGACTCCAGGGAAATCCCCTCCCAACTGTACACCACTACTACACCACCTGTGGTGTGTTTGTCCTGTTGGTAGCACAGGGCAAAAGCTGGAATGTTGATCATGTTGTCTGGGACATTGCCTGCAAGGTGTGATTCTGTGCGCCTGATGATATGAGGCTGTCATTTGCCTACTCTGTGGTACAGATATTCCAATTTTAGCACAGTTGTTAGTAAGGAGGACTTTGCATGATCAACAGGCTGCATTTTCTGTTCCAATGCCTTGTTTATTGGTGGGTGGTCTGTCCAGTTTAATTCCTTCATGAAACTTTATAGACATTAGTTACAACTGAGTCGTTTGGCAGGCTATTTCATGACTAATGACCTCACAAATAGCACATGCAAAGAACAATTTAAAATAGACCGTTCAATGGGATTTAACCTGCAGTTGTACCTAATAGTCCATCGGTCGATCACAGGAAAGAAACTGAAAGCTAGTTGGCTCAGTTGGCTGGAACTAATTGACGCATGAGGTTTGTTATCCCCTATGCTGCCTAATTTAAGCTTATTGCTTGCGCTGGTCGCACTGAAGGTCAGAATTGCCTTCTGACAGAGAACTCAAGAAGAAGACAAAACTCTCATCCACCATGTGCTTGATAGCTCAATATTACTGACAATGTGAAGTGCCAAAACTGAAAGCAACCCTGTAACTAAGGTTTAACAAAGATCTTGCACAAAAACAAAATAGTGTTTTGTTTAATAATGGAACATCCTGTAAACACTTATCATGTAAGTTTGAGTATGCAATTTCATCATGTTCTCTGATAAAGTGACGATTCAGCTGAGCTCCTGTGTATAACTCTGTTTTAAACATTATAAAATTAGTCTTTATTCAGTACATTAATGATCCTTAAAGAAATATTGATTAAGATTTCAATTTTCAGCATCTATTTCCAAAATATATATTCATTGGTGAGTGTGGTACAATAGGAATGAAGACAGAAATCTCACAGAAGTTACACTGTTGAATAATTAGTACTGTTTTTAATCTGTTTTTCAAATATATATTTCTGTATCTTACTATGTGATGATACCTGTTTTTTTTCTTATTCACTCATGGGACATGGATGCTGCTGTTTGGTCAGGATTTATTACCCATCCCAATATCCCTTAAGATGATGGTGATGAGCTGTCTCCTAGAACTGCTACAGACCACATGCTATCGGAGGATCAACAATACTCTTAGAGAGGGAATTCCCAGATTTTGATCAAGTGACAGTGAAAGAATGGCAATATATTTCTACAGTTTGGTGCGTGGCTTGGAGAAGAACATGCAGGTAGCGGTGTTCCCATGTAACTGTCCCCCTTGTCCTTTTAGATAGAATGGCCAGGGTATAGAAGGTGCTACCTGAAGATTGTTGGTGAATTTCTGGAGTGCATCTTGTAAATAGTACATACTGCTGCTGCTGAACATTGGTGACGTAGGGAGGGAAGTGGATGTGGTGCTGATCAAGTGGGCTACTTTGTCCTTGATGGTGTCAACCTCTTGAGTGTTATTGAAGCTGCACCCATCCAAGCAAGTGAGAAGTCTTCCATCACATTCTTGACTTTTTGCCTTGCAGATGATGGACAGGCTTTGGGGAGTCATGAGGTGAGTTACTTCAGTGATGGTAATACTATTGGAAGTCAAGGAGGTTGGTTGGATTGTTTCTTATTGGAGATGGTCATTACCAGACTTTTGTGTGGCACAAATGTTGCTTTGTCACTTGTCAGCCCAAGCCTGGATGTTGTCCAGATCTTGTTAAAGTTGAACATTGCTTCAGTATCTGAGGAGTCGCGAATGGTGCTGACCATTGTACAACCATCGGCAAGTGTAATCACTTCTGACATTATGATAGAGAGAAAGCCATTGATAAAACATTTAAATTTGGTTGGGCTAAGGACTGTATCCTGAGGAACTCCTGCAGAGATGTCCTGGAGCTGAGATGACTGACCTCCAGAAACTATAACCATCCTCCTGTGTGCCTGGTATGTCTCCAATCACTGAAGAGTTTTCCCCTGATACCCATTGATTCCAGTTTTGCTAGGCCTTCTTGATGTCACACTCAGTCGAAATCAGCCTTAAGGTCAAGGGTATAAGTTGCATCAGCTGTATATGCAATTTCAATTGTTAATATATTTCAGTGAGAATTTTCAATACCATATATTCCTAAGGCATTACCAACCTTGTGTATTGGTTTTCCCCGACTTTCAGTCAGAAAAATCTAAACTGCTTAAGAAACTAAATCTAAAGGTACATATTCATTGTAGCTTATCATCAGTAGAAGTGTGTTTCAGTGTGTTTAATCTTGTGCAGAAGAAATTGAGTGCCAAAACAGCTTCTCTGCAACAGGAATGTAGGATGAAATACACAAAAAAAATTGTAATTTTGGGGCACTTGTGATGGAGGGACAGCAATAATCTTGTGACTTTAATCTAACTTTAAAAAATTGGAAAATCAGTTTGACAAAGATCAGGAATTTATAGAATTATTTTGAAAAGGCTTCTTAGGTATTATATTCTAGAACCAACCAGAGAGTAGGTGTTATACTAGACTTGGTTTTGTGTAATGTGACAGGATGACCTCAGAATAAAGATAGGTATTAGCAGCCTTGTTATCAGCGATCACAATGTCATTGAATTTTGTATCCAGCTTTAAAGGGACAAAAGTGAGTGTGGAATAGGTATTTTAACTTAAATAAATTGGGATGACAGACATTCCTGATGAAGGGCTTATGCCCAAAACGTTGATTCTCCTGTTCTTCAGATATTCCCCACCTGTTATGTTTTTCCAGCGCCACACTTTTCAACTCTGATCTCCAGCATCTGCAATCCTCACTTTCTCCATGACAGCTAAGCCTGTTGAAGTGAACTAGAATACTAAGGTCGAGAATAGATCAATAGAGAAACAGTGACAGACATTTGAAGGTCATATTTCAGAATACTCAGAATAAGTATAAAAAGAAAGAGAAGTTGTAAGGGGAGGATCCATCATCCAGGTTTAACTAAAAAAGTTAAGAAAAGCAACAAACCTAAGCAAAAAACATATAAATGTGCAAAGATGAGTGGCAGGTCATATAGTATGACAAAAAAATTAATTGAAAGAAAGAGATTAGACTATGAGAGGAAAGTGGCTAGGAATGTAAAAACAGATGGCACAAGTTTGCACAAGTATTCCAACTGGAAAATATTAAGTAAAGTGAATAATAGTCCCCTCCACAGTGAAAATGTAAAGTTAATAGTGGATAATATGAAAATGGAAGATGAAATAAACAAATATGTCACTTTTCTCTTCACTTTTGAGAACACATAAGACATTCAAGTATTGGTTTCAAATCAGGAGATGGAAAGAAAAGAGGAAATTGATTAAAGTACAATCATTAAAGAATAAGTACTGAGCAAACTGATGGAGCTGCAGACAGTAAAGACCCTGGGTCCTGATGGATTTCATCCTATGGTCTTACAAGAGGTGGTTCATGAGGTAGTAGATACATGGATGTTCATTTTCCAATTTCACTGGAAAGAAGTACATGTAAACCCCGTTTTTTTCAAGAAATGGGATGAGGTGATAGTTTCCTGTTTTCTATTGACCAATTAACTTGATATCTATCGTGAAGAAAATGTTACAACTGATCAGTAAAGAGGTTGTAGTTGGATACTTAGAACATCTCAAAGTAGTCGTGAAGAATCAGTGTGGTCTTGTAAAGGGAAATCAGTTCTTTGTAGGAATAACATACTTTATGGTAAAAGGAAGCTCATTGGCAAATGCCTTCCAGATACAGTATGTCAAGGTGCCACATAAAAGGTTATTACACAAAGTATGAGCATTGACTGTAGGAAATAACATCATCATGAATAGAAGATTGGCAGAAAACAGAGTATGCAAAAGTGGGTCTTTGATGGACAAACTTGAAGGCATCGTAGCTAAATTTGCAGGTAACACAACAATAGGTGGGAACATATGTCATGAAGAGGATGTAATGAAATTGCAGACAGATATAGATAAGCTGAATATGTCGGAAGAATCTGGTAGATGGAATATAATGTAGGAGACTGAAATTATTTGCTTTGGCAGGAAGAATCAACAAGCAGTGTATTACTTAAATGAAGAATGGCTGCAGACTTCTGAGATTCAGGGAGTTACTAGGTATTCTAGTGCATGAGTCACAAAGTTAGTATGCAGATTTAGCAAGTAATTAAGAAAGCTAATGAAATGCTATCCTTCATTATAAAATTGAATTGAACACAAGTAAAGGCATTATGCCACAGTTCTGTACGGGATTGGTGATTTCAGATCTTAAATATTGTGCATAATTTTAGTTTCTTTGTTTAAGAAAGGATGTAAATGCATTGGAGGCAGTTCAAAGGAGATTTACTAGATTGATACCTGGAATGAGCAGGTATCTGTTGATGAAAGGTTGGACAAGCTGAGCTTGTTTCCATTGGTGTTTAGAAGAATGAGCAGCGACTTCACTAAAGTATAAAAAAAGCTGAATGGTTTGGTTAGAATTGGAGTTAGTTTAGTTGTCTGAGCAGCTGATTTGCAACACAGTGTAAAACTTGCAGTGTGAGTTCAATTCCTGTACCAGCTGAGATTACCATGAAGGTCCCATCTCCTCTTTAGAGGGTCATCACTATTTTAAAATTATTCAGCAGTTGGTTGAGGCAGGATCATTAAATATCTTGAAGCAAAACTTAGATTTTTGTTAGTCAAGCAAATCAAACCATGTAGATGAGAATGTTGGATTTGAAATATATCAATCACTATCGTAATGATTGGGGGAGCAGATCCAAAGAGCCAAATAACCATCTTCTTCTCTTAATTCATAATTTCATTTAATGTGTCATAACAGGAAGAGCACACAATTTCGGTAGCTTTGGTAGCTAACATGCTGAAGAAACATAACAAGCATGTCATTATCTGAAGACAGATTGGGTTAAAGCCTTCCTCCATACTGATTTTGACTCACTGGTAGGAGTTAGGTTTGGTTGTTGTTTTCATCTTCACTGCTTGCACAGTATTCTGATGGGTCAAAAACAATGGAAGTGACATTTTTGAGAGTTCTTTAACAGAAGGGCAATTTACTCCATACCATGTCAGCAAATCTCCTGGTAGCAGGAATGCTGAGTAATTCTTTGGATTTGACTTGTTCCTTGACTAACATTGACTAACTTTTTTTTAAAGCACTTACTTCCAAGGAATGAGGCAATGGTCGACTCTGACACTTCCAAAGGCCCTTATGGTTTCTATCATTGATGCTGAGGACTTTTCACTCAGCATGGACCATTCGTCTAAAATGTTTCCAAACCCTAGAAATATTTAGCTCCAACTAGTATTTTTGTCCTTGCTAAATTGAAATACCTACAATTCTGGGCTCTAACTCTATATTATTGCTTTCTCCAGCAGCTCTGAAGCAACTGAAGAACATTTTCAGGAGTCTTCACTTTCATCGGCCGAAGAAATGTCAGAAATAATTAAACCTATAGATCTAGATACTGACTCATCCATGGAAGTTGTCTCTCAGGCATTACTATCTGACTATAAACTCCTTGGTATTCCAGGCTTCAAGCGAATAATGGAAGGTTTGTCTACCCACTATGGCAAAGGCAGCTGCTAAATATGGCAGGGCAGAATGGAGGAAATATCAATAACTGGGAAAACCAAACTATACAGTATGAGAGGCAAAAAGGGGACATGAGATAGCTTTGGGAAATAGGGTTAAGGAGAATTCAAAGAGTTTCTACAAATACATTAAGGACAAAAGAGTAACTGGGGAGAGAATAGGGCCTCCTGAAGATTAGCAAGGCCGCCTATGTGTAGAACTGCTGGAGATGGATGAGATACTAAATGAGTACTTGGATGCATCCCATTAGGTCCAGGGAACTTTTCTTTTTTACTAGTATGTTTTCTCTAGTGATAGTTGGTGTATTTATTTCATCTCCTCCTTTTGCCCTTGATTATTTAGTATTTTTGGAATGCTAATATTATTTTCCACGGTAAAGACTGATGCAAAGTATTTATTTGACTCCTCAATAGATTTAAAACATAATTAAGCTTGTTTTCTAAATTGTAAGACCATAAGATACAGGAGCAGAAGTAGGCCATCCAATATGGCTGATATATTTCTCAACCCCATGCTCCTGCTTTCTCTCTGTATGAGAAAAGAATGTTACACTCAGAAGGTGAGTCATGGCTCCAGAAGCAAAGGTAGCAATAAAGATGTGATAATGACAGTGCATAGAGAGATTATAGGGAGAGTAGGAGCTGTGAATGACCAAGGCTGAAGCCAGTGCTATGTGACAAAATATATGGGGGATGGGTGAAACAGAGGCAAAATGGAAAACAGGGGTGAAGGGTAGCAAAGGGGGAAGAGGAGAGGAAAAAGGTGATGAGAGAGTGGGAGTGAGAGAGAGACAATCAAGAAATAAGAGGTACAGAAGTGAAAAAAAAAAATAAAATAAATGAAATAAAATTACAGAGCAGAATGAAAACAGAGGGATCGAGATGGGATAATCATCTGAAGTTGTTGACTTCAAAGTTGAGACTGGCAGGCTGTTGCGTGCCTAGTCAGAAGATGAGCTCCCCACTCTCTCATCACCTTTTTCCTCTCCTCTTCCCCCTTTGCTACCCTTCTCCCCGTTTTCTATTTTGCCTCTGCTTCACCCATTCCCCCCCATATTTTGTCACATAGCACTGGCTTCAGCCTTGGTCATTCACAGCTCCTACTCTCCCTATAATCTCTCCATGCACTGTCCTCTTTATTGCTACCTTTGCTTCTGGAGCCATGACTCCCCTTCTCTCAGCCCAGTATAAATACCTCCCTATTTCTCCCTTTTTTTAAGCTTTGACAAAGGGTCAGTTGGACTCAAAACGTCAGCTGTTTTCTCTCCTAACAGATGCTGCCAGTCCTGCTGAGATTTTTCAGCATTTTCTCTTTGGTTTACTGCCCATTTGCCCTACCATATTGCTGCTTGAATCCCTGCATTTCCTCTTATCAGCATTCTTTGGAGTGTCTGCACTGTTCAAATTAAGATTCCATTATACTTTTTGTCTTTTTAATGCAAAGTTATGCACTTTGGCTGCATGATGATAATGCCCTAAAAGATGGCACCACTAATATATTAGGAACATTTAATTCAAATGCTGTTTGAGTTTCAGATCGGATTCATTCCTGAGAAATGTTTAAACAGTTGGTGCCGATGTGATAGATCCTAAGCGATTAGAAAATTTAGGCAGATTAGAGTTGGCTAGTGTTCAAGACAAAACCAAACTACAGATGCTGGAATCCAAAGTAGACAAACAGGAGGAAGGAAAGACACAAAGCCAGGCAGCATCAGGAGGTGGAAAAGTCAACATTTTGGGTATAACCCTCCTTCAAGAACAGGAAATGACATCACCAACCCAAGGAAACCTAAACATATAAATGGAAAGTGGGTCACTGAGGATGTTACCTAGTGTGGTGGTGAAATGTCTGAAAACAAATCTTCCAGATCAGCAATCAAACTTCCATCCAGAATCTCACCTGAGCTACAAATTTTCTCAAAATTAGTAATATGCAGTACGAGTTGGGAAGGGAGCATTGCCAGATAGGAATTTGATCCAGTGCACAACCGTCACATTCAGTCTATCATTAATGAACAGAATATGTTTTCCTGCTATCTGTCAGCTGTGTTTTATTCCAGAAGGAATGTTCTTTCAATGAGAAAACTGCAAAATGCAAATCAATGACTTTAGTAGCTGCAAAATAACTGCTTATTCCATTTTAGTCTTTCTTTTCTGTTTTTTTGTTTACAAATATTGTATTCGTCAAATTGAATTGTTTCTATTCTAAAAATAGAGATTTAAATGTATGCAATTGGGAAGGGAAGGGAAAGAAAGAGGGAGAATAAGTTCACCAAAACATACTGCTATTTTTTCCTGAAACATAGTTTGTTATTCAATTATTTATTTCTTTTTTGGTAATGTAGATGATCAGAGTTCTTTACGCACTCTAGAGGAAGCAAGGCCAGAACGACTTAAAGAAGAAAACATTCCATCTAAATGTTCTTCAGTCCAAAATACCCCATCTCCTTCTCAGCGACTTGGATCCAACATCAAGCCTATTCTGCCTCCGATTCCATCGGGACGAACAAGAGCTGAGATCCCCGACAGTCCACAGCAAGCTGTCTGTACATTAAAATGAAAATTTAAAAAAACTTTTAAAAATCCAGATTTAAAACTGTTCTTGTAATACAAATGTTAAAAAGTACTATTAATGGTAATTTGCTTTTTATTTATGATTTTCTACTTCTCTGTCTCCAGTTGAAACAATTAATACATGGCTTTAAAATGGTAAAAACATCCCAAGATGCTTCAAAAGAATATTATAAGACACCAAGCCAGATTGGAATAGGTGCCCAAAAGTTTGATCACAGAAGTAGGTTTAAGCAAGTGACTTGGGGGAAAGAGAGAAGAAAACATAACAGGACTTTGGGAAGGAAATTCCAAAGCTTTTAGGCAGCAGTAAGTCAAAAGTCATATGACACCAGGTTTTAGTCCAACAGGTTTATTTAAAATCGCAAGCTTTCAGAACACTGCTCCTTCATCATGACTTCACCTGACAAAGAAGGAGCGCTCCTCCTTTGTCAAATGAAGTTCTGATGAACGAGCAGGAGGCTCCTACAGACTGTAGTAGCGTATCTATCTCTGCACCAGGAGGCCTGGGCTCAAGTCCCCCTACTCCGCAGGTATTTCATAACACCTCTGAACAGGTTGATTAGAAATTATCTACGTTGTGCACCTGTCCCTGTTTTATTGGCCTATGATCCTGGGTGGCATGATGGTTTACACTGCTGCCTCACAGCCCCAGAAAACCGGGTTCAATTCCATCCTTGAGTGCCCCATCTGTATGGAGTTTGTGCATTTTCCGTATCTGCATGGATTTCCACTGGGTGTTCTGGTTTCCTCCCATAGTCCAAAGATCTGCAGGTTACTGGATTTGCCGTATAAATTGTTCATTGTGTCCAGGGATGTGCAGGCTAAGGGGATTAGCCACAGGAAATGCAGGGTTACAGCAAAATGGTAAGGAGATGGTTCTGGGTGGGATCCTCTTCGGAGGGTCAGTGTTGATGCGGTAGGGTGATGATGAAACGTCTGAAAACAAATCTTCCAGATCAGCAATCAAACTTCCATCCAGAATCTCACCCGAGCTACAAATTTTCTCAAAATTAGTAATATGCAGTAAGAGTTGGGAAGGGAGCACTTCCACACAGTTGGGATTCTTTGATCCCATTTTTATGAGGATAAACAAGGCCCACTAAACAACACAGCTCTACCAATTTGTAGAAAGAATTTTTAAAAATGTTTTAAAACAAAATGAGGGATTTATGGTCATAAAAGTTTCAGTTGTTCTCCCTGGTATAAGCCATTTCTACATTACAGGAGTGAACTTGTCAAAAATATAGCTGTCCTCCCTGATGTCCTGAAAGCGATCATAAATTTACAATGAGTCTAGGTACACTCCATTTGCAGTCAGATTTTAGACTTTTGACTGAAGGTGGATGAAGACAGGGCAGGAGGAGTGACTTTTAAAAAAAAAACTGCTGCAGCTCGTATTTAACTTTATCTGGTACCCACAGCAGAGATGTGGGTATGTACTCAACGTTAATTTCCGACTGTTAAAGTGAACAGTCTGAAAGTCATGCCCATGTTTTGGTTGAAAGATCAAACAGGGCTGGTAGTGGAATCATACAATTGTTGTATGTGGTGGGTCCGGACATTTGTACTTTACACACATATTCAATGTATCTAGCATGGGAATTCAGCAAGGCAACTGATACACATCTGTTGACTGTGTTGTGGTTTTTAAATACGGCAGGGCAAATAACACAAGTAAATTCAAATAGCTTTTAATGGCTAAAGATACCTCAAGTAAAGCAGAAAATTTAAAAGCCTGAAGTTCTTTACAGAAGATAATCTCCATCTTAGCAAAATTAGCATTTTATAAGACATTTTCTAGTATGAAGTAATTTTCACAGCATTGCACAAACATCTCCTGCCACACTCAAAAAGTAGGCAGAACTCAATGAAATTTCAAGGATTTTAAGTGTTTACCAGCAGAACATTGCAAGGCTGTATACTCAAGTCAAAGACTCACCACTGAGGATATCCTGAAAACTAATATCTGCCATCATTATCCTGGGTTGATGCAATGGCAGGTACTCCCATGATAATGATGGCATCTTGTGTCCATGTTGCTCCTGGTGCTTCGCCTTCATCAGCATAATCATTGTAACACTGTGAAGGCTGCTCACCAGCCAAATCATGGGGCTGCATTAGTATCCTGAACCTACTCTCTGACCATAATTAACAGGCTCTTGTAAAATTTGTTGGAAGGTGCAATGCTTCAAGTGAGGTTGGGACTGCGAAATTAGTTAAAAATTGGGAAACATTCACAGCAAAGTTCAGCCTGCTGAAACCTCTTCGCAGCTTAATTTCCCACCTTGTTTTGCATTTCAGCAAAAATTGATACATTCCAGCCCCTCCTCTTCAGTTATTTAAGCAAATTATGAATAGCTCAGGGTCCAACATTGAGATTTGTGCTACCCCTCCCACAATTATCAGCCAACCTTCTTGACATAGAAATATATCGTTGTTCCTTCACTGTAATGGAGTCAAAATCCCTCCCTAATAGCGTTGAGAGTCTACCAACAGCATACAGACTACTGCAGTTCAAGAAGGCTACCAACTTTACATTCTTGAAGGCAATTTATGACAGGAATTAAAATGCCAACCCAGTCAGCAAACCCACATTCCATAACTGAATGGGAAAAAAAAAACATAGAAATTCATTTGTACAGTTTACTGCAAACCTCTATTCATGCTCATAAACAATACCCTAACTCTATAAGGCCATTATGCACCAGAATAATTTATGTGACATCTTTAGGAAATAAAAAAAAACATTCCTGGCTCCTCTTTACCACTGATCACATCTAAATAAAAATTGAGATTTTAAATGTTACTTCCCTTGCATAAAACCACATTGGCTCTGTCTGACTGTTTAAGTGGCTTGTTTGAGATTGCCTGGCCTGGCCAAGTCACTGGCCTGTTTTCTCTCTCTCCTTTCTTGATAAGTTTGTTGCAACCACAAAATGCCAAGGAATAGGTGGAAGATAATTAACAAGGCAAGAATAAAGAATGAATGATGAAGGGCTATTGATTGATTTTGATCTGGCTGTGAATCTTGAATCTATCAGAAACTAATTATAATGTGGACAAGCAAACTGAAAAAAGGAAATTGTGCATTTTATTGAGGTAACATGATGACACAATGCACTATACCACAGATGAAAGCAGGTTGAGACACTGAGCTCAAAAAAGTAGGCTGTTCAATACATTACATACCATTGAACTTCAGACAAGGAGATAGGCGTAATAGCAGCCTCATCAAGACAAAGGTTTATCCAATGATATATCACACAGATTCATTTGCTATTAAGGCAAAACATCTTTTTTAACCACTCAGTTTTAAGTTGTTCTTCATAACTATTTTATGCCAGAGACAGATAGCGGATAACTTGATTTGACATCATACATTAGGAATACCTCCCACGAAGCAGTTTATGAAGGCAGAGAGGCACACAAAATGGATGTCTGCAGGCAGAAGTTTTAAACTGTATAAATCATAGCAACATTGCTGGAAAACAGAGTCTTGGTGATGGTCTTTGGTTACTGATTTTGCAGATAATTAAATGAAAACAAGTTTCACTGGGATAAGGGAGGCCGGGAGCAAAGGAAGTGAGCAATGATTTTTCTATTAACAAAATCACAACCATTGGCATTTCTGAAGATACCAGTCCTCTACAGGTGTAAAACCAATAGTTGCAATTACACAACACCTTTCATGTAAACACTGGAGAGCTTCACATAATGAATTACCTTTGAAATGCAACAAAGATATGTAGATATTCATCCCAAGTCTTTGTAATATTGAGAATCGTGAAAATTCAGTGATTCACTGAATGCAACACAACTTTTATTATCATACATTTTCAACACAAAAATAGTTATGAGGTGCTCCCACAGAACATCTATATCCACTTCTTTTTTAGATAAATTCCTTTCTTTCTATTTAAGTTTCTACCTCTTAACTATCTAAATTAATCAATTTTATACGGTGTTTGTACATTACATTGTACAAACACTACACAGTATATGTTGTTGACATTTATTCTAGATAATTAAATTAACATTTCATATAAACGGTGACTCCACAACTCCAAAACATTAAGAGCAAGAGAAGGCCATACAGACCACTGCACTGACCCGTCCCTCAGTGTGTTCACCAAGTGTAATACCCAACCCTCAATCCAATAAACGTGCACATCACCCAGATCTTGAATGCTATCCCATGTCATCATCTAAACCACGTTAACCCATCGCACCACCACCCACACTTTCCAAACCCTCAGTCCATTAACCCAATCCACCAAAAGCCCAGACTTTAATTCCACTTTCACCATCCAATCTTGCCAAAGATTAAATGCAATTGAATGCAATAATGCCCATTAATGCGCATGGAGATCATGAAGGATAATTACCTCACCCTCAATGGATCTGATAAAGTCAGCACAGTAACTTTATGCTGTCTGTTCAGTTCCATGAATTGGATGTGCAGCCCAATGCTAAGCACACTAAGTGGCTACACACTCAACATGGAACGCAGTTATGCTCTAGCTGTATCAGATGCTGGAATAAACTAGAAAAAAACTTCCCAAGCACGAAAGAAGTGCACCTATGGAGTAGCAAGTGCCTCCTCACCTCTAAACAGCTTCTGACTGAAAAGGATATGTCACTGGAGGCTTTAGTTCAATACAGGCAAAGGAAAAGAAGTTATACTTCTGAAGTGGGCCAGCAGGTTCTTCAGACAAGCACAAAATTGCAGATGAGTTCTACTGCAGATGAGACTGCAATGGGGTAAAAGAAAAGACTGAAAGGGTAGAAACTCTATTTGATGGTTTGGCAGGTCGGTGAGCTTATTGTCACTGTCAGAGTGTGGAGAAATCCAGTTGTACATTATGCAGGAATTTGCACAGACCTTGCAGCCCATTCAAGACAACATTTTTGGACAAGTGATGGTCACTGCATGAGCTAGTGTAGCACAAGCAAAAATCAAATAATGGATCAGTTCTGCAATAGGAATTTGGACAGGAGTTTACTTGTGGGCATCATGATTGGGGAAAACAATGCTCAAATAGGTTTGCTGGGTCTCACAACAGTGACAACAGTTTGTTCTGTAAAATCTATAGATTATTGAAATTCCACTATGGAGAAATACAAGTTGCTCTGTGGAGCACATACCTGCTGTCTGCTTCAGGATAACAGCAATGGCACTTCTGCCACTGCTGCTGCCGAGCTGGTACAGTCTGAAGATAAGCCCTCAATCCCAGAGCTGCTCAAGGGCATTATGGAAAGGCATTTGCAGTCTTCCCTCCACTGGCGTACTTCAGCAGCCTACCATCTGTCAGAAAGCAGTGCAGTTATCATCAAGGTAGCACCGTGTAGGAACACTGGACCAGACAAAGACCCCAGACTCCAAGGGAAAGAACAAAGGTGAACCATGAGATATTCTATGCATTATTAGAAATATTCTTACATGAAGTAAGCATGGAAGGTTGCTTTTTGGCATTTTGTTTCAGGATTTAGACCAAGAGAACAGTGTGATAGTCTGGAAAGTGGGAGGGAAAGAGGTGGAACTGTGGAGAAACGGGCTGGAGGTTTTTTTTCGGGGAACAAAAATCTGGTGATACGCTCAAGGCCAACATGAACCATGAAGGTTCAAATGCCTCCTCATCTATAAACAGCCTTCTGACTGAAAAAGTTAAAACTTCCCCAGTGACAATATTGCAAAAATATAGTCACAAGTAAACCCTCTTACCTGAAAGCTAAATAGTGATACATAAATAGCACAGGTTTGGGGTGAGATTCTTGGGGCAACTGAATGCATATTTAGATGTGCAATAATAGTAACAGGACCAAAACGTTACATCAGGCAGCAGTCTATCTACACTACATATTGTCAGTACATGACAAGCATGAATGCATTACTATCAGTCAAATCATGGTGATCAGTGCTTTCAGATCTCGAGCCAATATTTTTCTCAGAGTTTCTATGCTGTGAAATCAGCAGCGCTGCGAAGCTAAATTTTACAACCAAAATATTTAACTAAAAACAGTCATAGCACCAAACTTGAACAAAAAGTAATCATTATGGTACTTTTTAAGCATTACTTCAAGTGTCTTGATGTGTTTTTTAAGCAATAACTTCAAATCCGATAGAACGAACTGGCATGTCCAGACCAAAGATTCACTAGGGGAATGCAAGTAGTCAAATTATACCTTTACAAAAATAGAGTTTTCACAGGAAAGGAATAAATTAAAAATGTATTCTTCTTGATAGTCATTTCTTTTTCTTCGAATGTTTAGGCTGAATGCCTGGACCTGGTTATACTGCGTTGAAGTGATTTATTGCTCCTTTCTCTTGCTGTCGAACAACAGCTTAAACATTTTCCAAACTTCGGCATAAGTGAGAGTCCCAATAAAAACTACCACTGTCCCGATCCAGTGCCAGAAGGTGAAGGGGTTCTTGAAATAAACAATAGAGAAGATGAGACTGATGAACTTGCGAAGTGTCACGACAAGTGTGACTGTCAAGGATGTGCACTCTGTTGTGAGAATAAAAACACCACGGATGCAAACGTATCTGAGAAGGTAAGAGGTTAAGGACAAAGTATTAAATCATTACACTGTCACAAAATCAGATTCTTCCACACACTTGTAAACGGATCTTCATAAACTGTTCTTGGGAAAACCTATTTCGTGAAATTCATTTCACAATTAGGCTGACCGATTAAACATTGAAAATTGGAGGTGAATGGACAGCGAAGAGGGTTACCTCAGATTACAACAGGATCTGACCAGATGGGCCAATAGCTGAGAAGTGGCAGATGGAGTTTAATTCAGATAAATGCGAGGTGCTGCATTTTGGGAAAGCAAATATTAGCATGACTTATACACTTAATGGTAAGGTCCTAGGGAATGTTGCTGAACAAAGAGACCTTGGAGTGCACGTTCATAGTTCCTTGAAAGTCGCAGGTATATAGGATAGTGAAGGCGGTGTTTGGTATGCTTTCTTTTATTGGTCAGATTATTGAGTACAGGAGTTGGAAGGTCATGTTGCGGCTGTACAGGACATTGGTCAGGCCACTGTTGGAATATTGCATGCAATTCTGGTCTTCTTCCTATCGGAAAGATGTTGTGAAACTTGAAAGGGTTCAGAAAAGATTGAAAGGATGTTACCAGGGTTAGAGGATTTGAGCTATAGGGAGAGGCTGAACAGGCTGGGGCTGTTTTCCCTGGAGCGTTTGAGGCTGAGGGGTGACCTTATAGAGGTTTACAAAATTATGAGGGGCATGGATAGGATAAATAGGCAAAGTCTTTTCCTTGGGGTCGGGGAGTCCAGAACTAGAGGGCATAGGTTTAGGGTGAGGGGGGAAAGATATAAAAGAGACCTAAGGGGCAACTTTTTCACACAGAGGGTGGTAAGGGTATGGAATAAGCTGCCAGAGGAAGTGGTGGAGGCTGGTGCAATTGCAACATTTAAGAGACATTTGGATGAGTATATGAATAGGAAGGGTTTGGAGGGATATGGGCTGGGTGCTGGCAGGTGGGACTAGATTGGGTTGGGATATCTGGTCGGCATGGACGGGTTGGACCGAAGGGTCTGTTTCCATGCTGTACATCTCTATGACTATGAACAGCAAATCTGCTAGAAATTAGGCTCATATGATTCAGGAAGATATTGCATTTTAGTGCCACTCCTCCTGCTGTTTCTCCATATTCCTAAACCACTACCGTTTCTCAAATGCAAGAATTATTAAGGATTAGCTGTCTTTGATTAGGATTATAGAACATAGAACAGTACAGCACAGAACAGGCACTTCAACCCACGATGTTGTGCCAACCATTGGTCCTCATGTATGCACCCTCAAATTTCTGTGACCATATGCATGTCCAGCAGTCTCTTAAAGGTCCCTAATGATCTTGCTTCCACAACTGCTGCTGGCAACGCATTCCATGCTCTCACAACTCTGTGTAAAGAACCCGCCTCTGACCTTCCCTCTATATTTTCCTCCAACCAGCTTAAAACTATGACCCCTCGTGTTAGCCATTTCTGCCCTGGGAAATAGTCTCTGGCTATCGACTCTGTCTATGCCTCTCATTATCTTGTATACCTCAATTAGGTCCCCTCTCCTCCTCCTTTTCTCCAATGAAAAAAGTCAACCTCTCTTCATAAGATAAGCCCACCAGTCCAGGCAGCATCCTGATAAACCTCCTCTGAACCCTCTCCACAGCATCCACATCTTTCCTATAATAGGGCCACCAGAACTGGACACAGTATTCCAAGTGCGGTCTAACCAAAGTTTTATAGAGCTGCAACAAGATCTCACGACTCTTAAACTCCATCCCCCTGTTAATGAAAGCCAAAACACCATATGCTTTCTTAACAACCCTGTCCACTTGGGTGGCCATTTTAAGGGATCTATGTACCTGCACACCAAGATTCCTCTGTTCCTCCACACTGCCAAGAATCCTATCCTTAATCCTGTACCGACTTCCAGGCAGAATATTTTTCTTCTACTACCACTCGCTGTCTTCTGTTGGCTAGTCAATTCTGTATCCAGACAGCTAAGTTCCCCTGTATCCCATTTCTCCTGACCTTCTGAATGAGCCTACTATGGGGAACCTTATCAAATGCCTTGCTGAAGTCCATATACACCACATCCACAGCTCGACCCTCATCAACGTTTCTAGTCACATCCTCATAGAACTCGATAAGGTTTGTGAGGCATGACCTGCCCCTCACAAAGCCATGTTGACTGCATTTAATCAAGCCATGCTCTTCCAGATGGTCATAAATCCTATCCCTCAGACTCCTTTCTAACACCTTGCAGACGACAGACGTGAGACTTACTGGTCTGTAATTGCCAGGGATTTCCCTATTTCCTTTCTTGAAGAGAGGAATTACATTTGCCTCTCTCCAATCCTCAGGTACGACTCCAGTGGAGAGCGAGGATGCAAAGATCTTCGCAAGTGGCAAAGCAATTGCATTTCTCGTTTCCCAAAGCAGCCGAGGACAAGTCTGGTCCAGGCCTGGCAACTTGTCAATCTTAATGTTTGTCAAAATTTTCAGCACGTCAGCTTCCTCTATCTTTATCCGTTCCAGCATGCACACCTGCTCTTCAAAGGTTTCATTCATTACAAAGGTCGTTTCTTTCGTAAAGACAGAAGCAAAAAACTCATTTAGGTCTCCCCCAACCTCCTCAGACTCCACACACAAGTTCCCTATGCTATCCCTGATCGGCCCTACTCTTTCTTTGACCATTCTCTTATTCCTCACTTAAGTGTAAAATGCCTTTGTGTTCTCCCTAATCCGTTCTGCCAAGCCTTTCTCGTGCCTCCTCCTGGCTCTCCTCAGACCATTTTTGAGCTCCTTCCTGGCCTGCCTGTAATAGTCTAGAGCTGAGCTTGACCCTAGCTTCCTCCACCTTATGTAAGCTACCTTCTTCCTTTTGACGAGAAGCTCCACTGCTCTCGTCATCCAAGGTTCCTTTATCTTACCCCTTCTTGCCCGTCTCAGAGGGACATATTTATTCATCACTCGCAACAACTGTTCCTTAAACAGTCTCCCCATGTCTACAGTATGAATGCAATAATTTGTTTTTATTTAGGATTAAGTATTTGAAGGGATACAAGTGTATTGAATGGGCTTTTATCAATGAGTGGATTTACTTCATAGAGTGATGTCTGTCATAAATACTTCAACCTTTATTTTAACATCAGCTTAGTTCCTAGAATTTGCCCAAGATCAGTGATGAGTAAGCAATTTGACACAGAGGGTGCAAGAGCAAAGATTTGGATCGGTATAAGTTGGCATTACGTTGGCCAGAGTAATATGCTGTGTATTATGGATAATATTGAGATGACAGACTTGGCACAGGCTAATCTACTATTCACTCCAAATAAAGGCAGGCAGAAATTGGGAAGATACAACTCCAAACACAATTCCCAGGAATGGAAATACTTCCCTTTTATTGAAGATAGTTAGAGATGTATCAGAATCGATTCTCAACAATGGAAAGGATACTGAGTTAGAACATTGAGTATCAGGTAAAACCACATGATCGGTACAGTGATTCCCAGGAGTGCAATCTCCATCTGTTCTGTGGGAACAAAATAGCAAACAAAAAGCATCGTACATTACATCAGGTTTTTAACAGTACATGACATACAAGGTGACAATGTAAACACACAGAATTATGCACAACTTTACAGACAGAACAGACTATTCAACACAACAGATCAATGCCAGAATTTTTGTGCAATCAACCTCTTCCCAATCTGCTTCATCTCACCCTGCCAACATATCCTTCTATTTCTTTCTTCCTCATCCATTGATGTAGCTTCAATTCAAATGCATTAATGTTACGCTGTCAATTATCCCTGGTCGGAATGCGTTTCACATTTGCACCACATTCTGAGTTTTACAAAAAATGGTTTTCTCTTGAATTCCTTATATTACGTTTTAGTAAAGATCCTGTATACTATAAATTGTGGTATAGGAATTGACCTGGGAGACAAAATGACACAATTTCTCCAGTCCAAACATACATATTTTGGCATATGCTTGATATAAAAGTTGAACAGCTTTTCAGCCATAACAAGTTATATTTACATTAGTAGATAGCCTCCATTTTACACCCCACAAATCCATCTTTTACTTACCGGTACCTTATAACTGGCCATTTGGATTGAAGCAGCCAATACAGGTGGAGGTGGAGCCGAGAGTACGGTGCTGGAAATGCATAGCAGGTCTGGCAGCATCCAAGGAGCAGGAAAGTCAACATTTCAGGCAAAAGCCCTTTTTGCCCAAAACATCGATTCTCCTGCTCCTCAGATGCTGCATGACCTACTGTACTTTTCCAGCACCACACTCTTGACTCCGATCTCCAGCATCTGCAGTCCTCACTTTCGTGGAGTTGGAGACGTATCCGATCTTTTTGTTGGAAGCAGGTGACATTTAAAAATCACCTAGAGCTGTCCTGGCGGTTCATTTTATACTCAGTTTTATAGGTTAAACCTTGGTCTTGGACAGAGTTTGGAGAGAGATTTCAAAGGTCAATTTATATGCAAATATCTACGGTGTATGACTTCTAGGTCTGGATGCTGCACACAAGTGGAAACATTTTCTTTATGTCCAATATGTCAAATCCCTTCATAATTTTAAAGACCTCTTCTCAGTCTCTTCTAAATAAAAAGTGGTCCAACCAGTTAAGTCTTCCCTGATAGTTGTACTTTCTCAGTTCCAGCATGATCTTCATCTTTTTGAACCCTCTCTAATTCCTCCTTTTTGTGTATATCAGAACTGTGTAAAATTTCTTAAGGGTGTCTGATCTAAATTAAACTCTTCATTCAATTGCAGTCTATAGCTCATTTCTAGGGTTCCATAATTATGTTATACGTAAACCAACTCAATTGATTAATTTACACTGTCTGTAATTCACTCCCAGGTATCAGAACTATGTCCTCAGTGGTGCCTCCCGTTTCAACATTCCTGCAGATCAAATACCTCAAATCACCTACAATGCAGGTCAGATCAGGAATATAAGTCCTACTTTCATGTGCCTCAACTTTATAGCACCTAGGGAAACCTCTTTAAACCTTATTCTAATCAAAGTAGCCTTTTCCATTGGTTGAATAAGCACTCCATTTCATATACGTCATTTACAGTCCAATAGTAATATGTTTTCTAAATAAAATGTAAGTGCAATAACATTTGAGGAGCAGTGGCTCAGTGGTTAGCGCTGCTGCCTCACAGCGCCAAGGACTTAGATTCAATTCCAGCCTTCGGGCTCTGTCTGTGTGGGGTTTGCTCCTAGTGTCTGGTGAGTTTCCTCCAGGTGACTAGTTTCCTCCCACAGTCCAAAGATATGCAAATTAGGTGGATTGGCCATGGGAAATGCATGGTTGGGAAGATGGGTCTTGGTGGGATGCTGTCTGGAGGGTCAGTGCAGACTTGATGGGCTGAATGGCTGCTTCTGCACTGTAAGAATTCTAGATTTTCTTTTTAAAAATGGCACTTACCAGATTGGTTGAAGAGAACTCCATGATTGTAAATGTCAGAAGCAAATAAGAGGAAAGCTGGTAATGGCAGGAAATGCTGAATGGAGAGAAAGGTAACAATGAGCACCTCAATAAGCTGAAGGTAGATGCAGTCTCAGTTTAATGTCTCATCTAAATACTGACACTTCTGTTAGTGCAGCACTATAGTTGACATAAGTATCAGTATGGACTATGTGCTCAAGCTTCTGGAACATGATTGAAACCTGTAACTTTTTACTCAGAGGTAAGCTCAACAGGTTCCAGGGCAGTCGCATAAAGAACATACACATAAAAACATTGTGTAGCAGAAATAAAGCTTCAGACACAGTCCCAAAATTCCACATTGTATAATTAAGCTAAATAAAAGGATCTTCATCACTTAAGCCTTTCAAACTACATTACGTAATTAGGATTTCTCTCTTTTTCATTCTACTTTTCCACTGTCCAACATGATCACACATACTTGAGAATCAGATCTAAGTTGATTGGATGTGAGGGGCCAAACTTTGCCTAGTACCAGTAGACCTGATCTACCTGTCCTAAAAGGGTTGCAGTGAGCTGCACTTAATTCTAACAGAAATTCTCAGCCAATCCAAGAGGATCACTCCATGGATGGCCTCACACACAATGGAAAGTGATTCAGGCATTAGCTCGGATATGACTGGAATGACCCAAAATTCAGTAGTTGATAGCAACATAATTCACTTAAAATCTGTCTTGCTATCATGGATTTGTCATAGCACATAGAACATAGAAAAGTACAGGACAGAACAGGCCCTTTGGCCCACGATGTTGTGCCGAGGTTTAATCCTAATGTAAAAAATAGTAACTTAACCGACGCACCCCTCAACTCACTGCTATCCATGTGCATGTCCAGCAGTCGCTTAAATGTCCCCAGTGACTCTGCTTCCACCACCACAGCTGGCAACGCATTCCATGCATTCACAACTCTCTGCGTAAAGAACCTACCTCTGACGTCTCCTCTATAACTTTCTCCGAATATCTTAAAACCATGACTCCTCGTACCAGTCAATCCTGCTCTGGGGAAAAGTCTCTGGCTATTGACTCCATCTATTCCACTCATTATCTTGTATTCCTTGTCATATCCTTGTATAGTGGGAAATGAAAGCTGCAAAATATGCTGCTATGAGAAATGTGGTGGCTCTGAAAACACCTTCTAGTAATGGAAACAGTATTAAGTTTGACTTGTACAGCAGTGGATAACACAATGATACTGTTTCACTTAAATCTAATAGGTGATGTCTATCTATTCCATTTCTGTCATTTAGGTTTGAATCATTGATCTTTTTCACTGGATCTTTAGTTAATATTGAATTTAAATAATTTGATAACCAAGGACAATTAAACATTCACTTTGTCCATTACTGTGGCAACTTAGAATTATTCTAAGAAATAAAATGTAATATAAAATGAATCATCTTATAAAAAAACTAACATTGGCCACATTTACAGCCTCTAATTCCAGTAATTCTTAACTTGCCCTGAATAATAAAGAACTTGCAATACATCGCTGCACAGCACAGGGAACATCATCTCAATATTTGCTATGTCAGAAGCAAGTTATCATTAGTAAGAAATCATTACTCACATTATAAAACAATGCCTCCGTCGAGTGTTTGCCATACTGCTTATATAATGTCTCTTGAAAAAGCCCCATTCTAGCTGACATGAAGAGTGCAAAAGTCAGCATTAAAATACCTGGAGAATAAAAAAAAATCATTAATGTTTTAATGATTTAAAGAGACATTTAATATGCCCACAAGAGATATACCATGAACAGATGACCAATGTAACAGTGTCGTTAAACACTTTTAACATACTTGAATGGAGACAGTCACTAAGAAATGTTTTGAAATCCCAAATCCTTGGACAATTCTTGATCTGGTGAGTATCTATGTGAAAATGCTGTCTTAAATTACAATGGGATGTTTAAGCTTCTGCCTTCATGATATGCATGAGCTTTTTTTTCTACTTCAACCCAACCGAACATCAATCATTCTCTCCCTGCATCTGAAGCCATTGGTTTCCTTGGCAGTGGCTACCCCTTCAGGACTTTGCCAAATGGTCATTCCATTTTCTGGAAAATCAACTCAGGAGCTTGTTGGGAGGTGCATAATTGGATAAACAAGTTGCACTTACATAGCACCTCTGGCATAGCAAAATGTCCTATAACAAGTTACAGGATTGTTATCAAACAGAATTTCCACAGCAAGTCATACAAGGAAATGATCTGTCAGACAGCCACTAACTTGATTCTGGAGGTAGGTCATAAGAATTGCCTTAAATAAGGAAATGGGTAGAAAGGAAAAAAAAAGTTAGGAATCACAGAATTCCTACAGTGTTCAAGCAGGCCATTCTGCCCATCGGGTCCACACCAACCCGCCAAAGAGCATCCCATCCAGATCCACTCCTCTACTCTATCCTTGCAACCTTGCATTTCACAAGGCTAATCCACCTAGCCTGCACATCTTTGGACTATGGGGGAAAACCAGAGTATCTGGAGGAAACCCATGCAGACACAGGGAGAACATGCAAACTCGATATAGACAGTTACCAGAGGCAGGAACCCGAGGCAACAGCGCTAATCACTGACCCACTGAGTTGTCAAGGGAACGGAATTCCATAGTTATGACCTTGGGAGCTGAAAGCACAATATTGCCAATGGTAGATTGATTAAAATCAGGGAATTTGCAAGAGGACAGAATTGAAAGTGTGTGGATGTCAGAGGTTTGTAGAATGTTACGGAGATAAGAAGGGTTGAAGCCATTGAGAGATCTGTAAACAAGAATAAGAATTTTAAAATTGAGGCATTGTATAATCAGATCCACAGGGTGATGGGTGAATGACACATCATGCATGTAAAGACATCCGCTGCGGAATATTGGATGAGCTTAAGTGTTATAGTTCTCATTACAGTCTCAGTCTTGTGTTCCTAATATGCATACTCCCAGACAGATATCAATAAAAAAAAGAATAACCCTACCTGGTGGTCAGACACTGTGGGGCCAATCAATATGCTTCATTACTGCTGCAGTCAACAGCAACCAACACAATTCAATGCATATCTCAAACCTATGACCTACTTGATTTACCAGATTCAATGCATTTTTACAATGAACAACTGGGGGCATCCATCACGTTAAAATGTCATGAGGGTGGTTGGTATCAGAAATGAAAATGGCAGTTGTATTGGGTACACTTCTACGGGCATCTTATCGGGACAGAGTACAGGCCAAAAAAACTTTTACACTATATTTAATCAGTAACTTGGTCTCAGTGGGCAAAAAACACATATTCTCCAGAATTCATATCAAAACCTTCTAAAAAGAATTCAACAGGTCCTCAAAACACGGTTGGCATATTTTACAGCAGAACTGAAGTAAAACAACACAAGTTTTTAAAAATGCATCGTAAAGTTAAAACTATGAATGCCCCTGTGCTCCAGTTCAGGCAGTCGAGATCTTTTGATAGTCCTAACTGTGAAGCCAATTCTCAATGTTCTCTTAGAAAGATTCAATCCAACATGGATGATCCATTCAAACTATCATGTAAAAAACAAATGGCAAATGTCAGCTCAACAGTGGTAATAGATGTGAATGAATTTATTCCATTGCTCTCAGTTCACTATGAGCCTGGATACTTCAATTATCTATAGACTATACTGTTACAAATGAGTCTTGACATTTCCATCTTGATCTTCCTCTCCTTCTTGCTCTACGTATCTCATATAGCAGGACATTAAAGTTATTATTCTTTCCATTCAGAGCTGTGTCCAAGCAATTACAGTTTTCTTTCTTGAGATTTTTGTACAAGAATCTATGTTATTTCAAAGGCATATTCTCATTTTCTCATTCTTGGTTCTTTACATGTGGATACTCAAGAGTAGCCCCTCAATCCACTCAAATGTATTCTTGAGATCTTTTGCTCATCAACCTTTCACAGGTCCATATAAAAATGGGATAACCATTGCCTGAAAAACACTCATCTTTGCACTTATTAAAATATCTTCAGCCTTCAATATCTTGCTTATTCCTCCAAACACTGAAGCAGTTCAATGCTTTTGATGGGTTTTTTTGACAACTTCAGTCTACATTAACCCTCCCAAAGTATACAAACATTCCCACTTGTTTAGGCCCATCAGTTCTATTGTAAGACATATCAGTCACATGATTCAAACAGATTTGTTACTTATGCTGTCTTTTCAAAGCATGGTCCCATTATAGAAAAGTTGTCACTCTGAACTTTCCTCCTCTGTCCCCTAGCATCTGCTTAGTTCCTTTCAGTCTGTAATTTTCTCTTTTAAAATAAATTACCTGCTTATAGCATTAGTGTCTATAACACATGGTACAAACCATGCACCACATGTCCCACATGGATTGCCTGTCATCTTCTGGGAGACCTGTGCCCTTTCTCTCTCGTCTAGTAGAGTTCTGTCATGAAAAAAACAAGGCTATTGTCTGACATCTACTCCAGTGCAGCTGTTACATTTTCAGAGTCTGTGGTCTGAAGGTGAAGTCAGACCTGCAGCAATAATCACTGTCCTCGCATGATACCATTTCCAGTCTGTCCCAGAGACTCTGGCAGAAGTGAAGATGCACACAGTTAAGTCTCTTGTTCAAAACATAATTTGACTTGGCACGAGAAGTGAAAACAGCAAGAAAGAAATTTTAAAAATAAATCCAATGTCAGAATGTTGAGTTTGAATGTGACTTCAGTTGCTTAAGCCCAAACAACAAACCTCTTTACCACTCTCTTCATCTTTCAGGTATTCCTTACAACCTCCCACTTTGACCAATGCTTTTGGTGTCTGTCCTCATGCCTCCTTGAGTGGCTTGGGACCAAGTTTATATCTCGTAGATGCATCACAGGAGCAGTACCATATTTTAATATGTTCAATGTGACATAAATATAAGTTGTTGACTGAATCAACTATGAGGAATAAAATTGAAAGAAACTAACAATGGATGAGTCGAGCTAATCAAAATAAGTAAACCCCAATTCAACTAAATATAAAATAAGCAATTTGGAAAGCAGCTGATCATTTGAGGAACAATCAGTATACGTTGGACAGATAGTCTTACTCTTTATGACTGAATGGGACAAAATAAAAGTATTGTTAATTCTTAATAAGAAGGTTAAGTCTTCTTTTACTATGTCAGGTTTTATCTTAGCATCTAGAAGACCAGTGGATAAAAAAAATGGCCAAGTTATAATTTTGGTCAGAATTTTACTGTGTGGTCTGGGTTAACAGTTCTCTGGCCCATGCCCAAAGAGCTTTTATTGTTTTATGTATTGAAAGTGAGGTGGTATTGGCAGCTGATTGGACTAATTAAACATTTTTGGGGTGATCCATGTTCAGCATTCACATCTGAGCACTTTCTATTCAGGTTGGGTGGGTTTAACTGGACAATGATCAACAGCAGAAACAACGACCCATTTTACCCCATCTCTAATCCTGTGGTCCATACTGAACCAACACTATGAGGAGATAAACCCAAATCTTGTAGATGCACAGAAGTCCCAGAAGTACATTTCTTAGTAAATCAAATGTCATGCAAAGTTACAGAATTTCTGGCATTTTGTTTAAAGCACATAGACCGGCTATGAGAATTATGGTGGTGTTCATACTCCACCTTACTTCATCCAACCCTCTTGGCAATGCCTCCATCACACATTTAGGGAGATTTCCCTTAATCTACGTGTGTAATTAAAACAGACATCAACCAAAATGTATTGCCTTACCTATCAGCCACTGTATTAATACATAGTAACTCTCTTCAGCAGATGCACTTGTATGCGAAGACTGGAACACAAAAGAGAATTAACAATGGCAAGGCAGGTGAAAGGTGCTACACAAAATAAGAGTCTGAATCTTAATGATCAGAAGTGGCTCACCCAACTATCAATGTTTCCCAATGGCCCCTTGGTTGAGCAGACTGTCAATGTTGTAATCTTACATGTAAAGAGTAACACTTTGTTCAGGTGCCAGAGGATTATTGTTGTTGATGGGGCTGCAGCCCAGGATTTGTACCATGTGATTCCAGGCGACAGAAACCAAAAGGAGTATACAGTTCATTAATTTTGCAGAGTTCTTTGGGATGCTGTGATTAGCCTCAGGCCTGTGGCTTACGCAGGGTCAGGTTGTGGCAGCTAAAGGTTGTCCAGTAAATTCTGTGACCATTTGCCTCACTGCTATCCAATAACTTAAACTGGAACATGTTTACACAGGTTCAGAACACAAAAGGGTCAGAAGATGGAGTAAACTGGTGCTTATGGACCAGTCACTCACAATGCTCTCTGCCCAATTCTAGAAAGGAAAAACTGATAAGGACTTATTTGGGGGGTGGGGTGGGGTGGGGGGAGTGTAGTTGAGGAGTCATTCTGTAATTGCTGGCTACTGTCTTGGTTGCACAGCAGTACACAAATTGTATAAGAGGATGTGGGGTGCAAGGAATAAACTAGAACAGAAAACAGGGAAGGTTGAAAGCTTAGTCTAATTAGTCAGTAGTAAATTTTTGAATCAAACTGTCCAGGTAAGGTGCAAAGAGCATCAGCATGTTCAAATTAAAGATCAATGGATGTGTATAAACTATAAAACTTCAGGGGTGACATGGTGGATGATGGCAATCTATCCTGTAGTTTATGTTTTCCAGATAAGCCCTTCCTGTTCAAGTACTCAGTAGTTAGTAGACAGTTGACAAGTAGCTGTAAAAAGCAAACTATTTAGTTTTTACTTTAAATCCAAACCAACATTTCTTGAATTTCAAGCATATACACAGACATTCCCAAAGTTAATGGAATGACTGATCCTTCTAAAGGAAAAAAAGTAGAATGCATAGGAAAGGTAGATGAATTGGGCAGTTTTCGGAGGAGCGTGTGTGTGAGGATTAATAAGGCAACAGATTCTGTTGATTCAGGGCCAAGGGTAATAGTGTATAATAGTGATTGACACATAATATGGAACAGAGAATGACTTCTTGCAAATGTTGAAAATGCAGGGCAACAGATGTACGCAATTTCAAATGCAGAACACAAAAATCTTAAACACATCATATTGACCTCCTCTACAATACTGTTGCTGACGGGATTCATAGCTCCTTGTTAAGGTGTGTAAAGAATGCATCTACATAACTAGGACCTTAGACAACAATCACATGAAATAATGCCTAACCAGCACTTGGTAGTAAATTACACGGCTATATCAAATCACTCAAAGCATCACTTTTTCTATGTTGTAGAATCTTTCAGTATTGAATGAGACTATTCAGTCCATCATGCTTGTTATGATCCTTTGAAAGAGTTACCCAATTAGATCCCCTCTACTTTTTCTCATTACCTTTCATGCAGTTGATAGTGCTCCTGTGAAAAACTGTTAGATTTGTTAAAACCATGTCATAGGTGCTTTATAAATAGTCGACTGTTATTGTTAATACACAACTCTCTTTCAAAAGTTGGATATGCTTCCATCATCATCCTTTCAGGCAGCAAATTTCAGATAAACAGTAGAACAGCCATTCTACCTTGGATTGGCAAAACCTGCAACATAGTCTCCAACATTAGGTATGATTCTACAATTGGACAACATTAGTTGGATAACCCTGAGTACGCAAACAATTATGCCAACAATTGATTTAGATTTGTCAATTGGCTTGCAGTGTACTTGAAATTTTACATATTAAAACACAGGGTTCTGCTATTAATAGGCAGGAAGAGCATGCACGCACACTGCGTTTGTTTCAACTCAACAAGATGGATGCCAGTCTTGCTTTATTTTATTTCTCAGGAAAATGCCTTAACCAATTAGAATCAATCTGCCTGGTTTAAAATTTAAGCAAAGCTTGGCAGTTAGCTCTCACTTATCTCTAATTGGTGCATCACCTATGGCAACATCCAGAGTCCACTTGCTCACAAATCAGTATTTTCCCCTCACATAGTATAAATCTGAGCTTCCCTTAATTAGCATTCATGTGAATTGCACTAATGAGTGCAAGATGAAAAGCATTACCAAAGTCTGCCATTTTTCAGTAATAGTCATGTTATGCAAAAGGTTATATAGATAGACTTTTGTCTTACCACTTGTTTTGCAGACATGAATGTACAGATAAAAATTCCCAAAGAAACCAGAGCCACTGAAATGTACTTCGCAATGGTGTATCTGGGGAGGGAAAAACACAAAATCTTGTTTCATATTTAACACAGGATAGAGTAGGTCATTCAGTCCCTCAAGCCTATTCTGTCATTCAATGAGATCATGGCTGATCTGATCTAACCATCTCTACTTGCCTTTGGCTCATATTCCTTATTACCTTTATTTAATAAAAGAAAAACTAGCTACCTCAAATTTAAAACTCTTCGTTTGCATCTAACTGTTGGATCCAAGTAAATGTCTTTTATGCCACTTAGAGTGCAATTAAGAGTGACTGTATTGGTGTGGAACTGGAGTCACATATAGTTGAGATGTCTAAAAACTGTAGGTTTCCTTCCTTGGAGAACACTAGTATCCAAACATCCGTCAACTGCTAAAACATTTTGCTGTTTATCATTCCCTATAGAATACAATTGGGTATCAGGAGTCCTCACATCAAACAAGCAATATTACTTCAAGATTACGTCACTTATTGTAGAATACAATACTTTAGGGAATTCCATGGTCCTGAAGGTTGTTGTATTAATGTCAGCCTTTCTTCTCTTCCTACTTTTCTTTAACTGAGCATTGTACTGACAGTCTCGTTTTCTTCTTATTCCCATTTCACTGCAACAGTTTCAAGAGCTTTCCAATTTTAGTTATTATCAAGGGCTGCTCTGCCATCAATCTATTCCAATCCAATTCACCTGCTTTGACCTACAGCCTTGTGGTTAATGTCAACCTGATCAAAATACAGATCAATAACAGACATAGCATTAATGACTGACCTTTTCTTTAAAACTATAATTCCCAATACCATGCTGGCTATCAGAGAGCCCTGGAAAACAAAAAAAATGACATTATGCAAACTCAATAAATACAATTCCTCTTTCAATTCTAGAAGCATGCACTAAATAAATGCCATTGACTAATGGGGTTAAGGAATGATGTCATAGGCCATTTGGCTCTTCAACACATTATTTGCGTAGGCCATTTATAGTAATTAGAGGCTTCATAACCTTCATCATTTGCACATAAATGATCTTGTTCTCCAACTACGCACCTCTTTTTGTTTTAGTATCTTCACCCACACTTTCTTCCATGTAGGCAATTGTGGGAATTATCAGACTAATTATCAGCTTGTAGTTTGGGAACTACATCCCAAGCATTCAGCGGTGTCTGTGAAACTACCATATATAGGGAGGAGGTGCTTCTTTCAGAAAATGCTAGAATTCCTACATTGCAGAAGCAGGCCTGTCAATCCATCAAGTCTGCACTGCCCTTCCGAACAGCATCCCACCTATTCTATCCCTGTAACCCTGCATTCCCATGGCTAATCCATTTAGCCTGCACATCCCTGGACACTATGGCCAATTTAACAAGCAGGTCCATCTAACCTGCATATCATTGGACTGTGGGAGGAAACCGGAGCACGAAGAGGAAACCCACGCAAACATGAGGAGAATGTGCAAACTCCACACAGTTGCCCAAGGATAGAATCAAACTCAGGTCCCTGGCTTTGTGAGGCAGCAATGCTAACCACTGAGTCACTGTGCTGTGCCACAGTTTTTGTGGAGAGTAAATTAAAATACATGAGTGAGATCAGAACTGAAAAGTACAAGATGAGATCAGTGAGCGGATGGAAACGTATTTGGTCAGTCACAGTGAAATCACAGGGACATCATTTAGGGAATTAAGTTGCTCAGGGTTGTGTAATATTCCTGAACTGTAAAACAGAGCTCTTGACTATTGAGCTCAACAGGATATCATACTGAAATAGTACAAACCTTCAGTTTGTTCACAGGGCAGCACGGTGGCGCAGTGGTTAGCACTGCTGCCTCACAGCACCAGGGACTCGAGTTTGACTCCAGCCCCGGGCAACTGTCTGAGTGGAGTTTTGTCCAGTTGCTCTGGTTTCCTCCCACAATCCAAAGATGTGCAGGTCAGGTGAATTGGCCTTGCTAAATTGCCCATAGTGTTCAGGGATGTGTAGGTTAGGTGAATTGGTTAGAGGTATATATAGGATAATAGGGTAGGGGAATGTGTCTGGGTGGGTTACTCTTGTTGGGCTGAAGGGCCTGTTTCTACACCATAGGGATTCTATTCTATTCAGTGTAAAAAGTATTCAGATGAAGACCATCCAGATGCCAAGGTATAAGGATCAACAGGAGGAATGAGCTTCATGGGTAAAATTATCTCATTCATTTGTTACATTCACTTTGGTAAATTATACACGTACAGTCCTACAACACATGGCTTTTACACTGTAATAAATTTTAGTTTCCGCATAAATGAAATAGAAATTCAGTGTGCGCATGTCACTTACTGATCTGAAGATCATGTGCAAAGGCATTGGAATGTTGAAGTTGAGGGCATAATTATTAACCACACTTACGATGAAAAACATGGTGACCATGATGAAATAGTTCCTGAGAGAATAAAAAAAAGTAGGAAGTGAGAGAGGTTAATCTGCAGGATTGTCTCACAAAAGACTACAGAGGGAAACTACACCCACAAACATTCAAATGGAATTAAAAGAGAAAAACCCTTTTTAAAAATTCTGAAGTATAGAAACAACAAAAGAGAAACAAGACGTTGGTTCAGCCACTTTTGGAATATTGCATGCAATTCTGGTCTCTTTCCTATCTTGTTCACTTTTTGTGAATCTTGAAAGGGTTCAGAAAAGATTTACAAGGATGTTGCCAGGAGGGTTTGAGCTATAGGGAGAGGCTGAATAGACTGGGACTGTTTTTCCTGGACCATCGGAGGCTGAGGGGCGCCCTTATAGAGGTTTATAAAATCATGAGGGGCATGGATAGAATAAATAGACAAAGTCTTTTTCCTGGGATGGGTGAGTCCACAACTAGAGCATAGGTTAGGGTGAGAGGGGAAAGATACAGAAGAGACCTAAAGGGCAACTCTTTCATGCAGAGGGTGGTGAGTGTATGGAATGAGCTGCCAGAGCAAGTGGTGGAGGCTGGTACAATTGCAACATTTAAAAGGCATCTGGATGGGTATGAGTAGCAAGGGTTTATAGGGATATGGCCAAATGCTGACAAATGAGACTAGATTAGATAGGTATATCTGGTCGGCATGGACGGGTTGGACCGAAGGGTCTGTCTCCATGCTGTACATCTCTATGATTTTATGTTTTAATTTTGATTTACACTGCTGAAAACTGTCAGTGGTGAGATCAATTAAAACTGGTGTTGCACAAGAGGCCAGAAACAGAGGAACACCAAGATGTCTGAGACGATTTGAAACTAAGAGGAACATTCCAAGATAGATTCTGCTGAACTACAGCCGAGGCAGGTTTACACAGACCAATGGTTAACTCGTTAAACAGCAGAATTTCTCCTTACCTTAAAGGGATTGCCCGAGGCTTTGTGAAAAAGTGAGCTTGAAAGATTAAACCTTCCAATGCTATGAACAGGAACTGTCCAAATGTCACAAGGTTTCCACATCCTGGAAAATCCCTGAAGAAAGAAAACCTTTTTAAACAAGTAATGAGTTTAATGCTGTCAATGAGTTAATAACTAATTTCACCGGTCCAATTACTAATGTCAAAGCCTTTTCCAGAATACAAAAAAAACACCAATCAAGCTAACAAACTTTAAAACAACAACATAATCCTCATGCGATTGCAGGATTCAAGTCAAATTGAATGACTCAAGAAAAGTGTGTCAGCTAGACCAAATAAAAGCCCTGGTTCATCACAATCGATTGTGAACATTCCATATATCACGGTGGATAAATCTAATAAGCTAAAGCACAACCCGATTTTTCTGCAAAGTCCATGTTTAGGGCTACACTCAGTGACTGCCTATTTACTATAAAATATGATACTTGCATTCTGAGTTGGTTTCAACAATACACTTTAGAAATGTAAGTTGTATGCACCTTTATATCCGGGCATAGAATCCAGCAGACTACACAGATTATGTTGCCATGAAAATGCACTGGAATTCTAGATACAAAGAGCAGACTGAATGTGACAAACAACTACTTAAATGGATTTTCTAGCAAAGGAACAAAGTGCAGCATTGGTTGCAAGGCAAAAGCCAGAACATTTGCTATTTCATTAAGAAACAATACCACACCAAGGGAATTTGCTGTTCCTGAAAAATTGGCATGATAATGAGAGGAGGGGTTCATTTTAAAGAGACCAAATGTGCTACAAGAACCATTAACAGCCACAGGCCTGATCTTAATATGGTTCTGATGAACAGCACTGGACTCAAAATGTTAACTTTGCTTACCTCTCCACAAATGTTGCCAGACCTATGAGTTTCTCCAGCACTTTCTATTTGTGTTTCAGATCTCCAGCATTTGCTGTTCTTTGCTGCAGTTCATTGCTTTATTCTGCATCCAGGTTACTCTGTTAAATTCAGGACTGGTCATTCTTACTTTCTGACACGATCATTGAAATGACAGCAGGGAAGGACGTCAAGATTAGAGTGGTGCTGGAAAAGCACAGCAGGTCAGGCAGCATCCGAGAAACAAGAAAAATCGACATTTCAAGCAAAAGCCCTTCATCAGGAATGAGGCTGGGAGCCTCCCATGCAGAGAGATACATGGGAGGGGGCTGGGGCAGAGAAAGATGTCATTCAGTCATTATGCCCATGGTAGTCAACTAGAACTTTCTAATTCCATTCCATTTCTATAACCTTTACCCATAACCCTTTATATTCTTGCTTTCAAATGTCTTTCTTCAAAACTACTTGTGCTAATATGGTCCAGGCTCTAAATGATTTCCTCTGGTTTCTCCTCCCGTTGTTTCTAGAATAACCATGTGCCTAACGCCTGTTATTGATTGCTCAATGGACACAATTTTTATCTTTTAATTCCATTCAAATATTTTATAGCTTTAAAATCTTAATTATTAGATCTTGGGTAGCGTGATCAAGTGATCCATGATCTAGAGTTTAGGTTTTAGTCTCTAAGGGATAGATTCAGGCTACCCTTCTACTAGATCTAAACTGTGTCATTTAGGCAGTTCAATTAATGCCCTTGCTCGAACAACTGGCAACCGAATTTTAAGGATGATTTCCCTTCATGGGAGAATCTCGGGGAAACTATTTAAAAATATGGAGTCTTCCAGTTAACACATGACTGATACGGAGGAATTTATTTTCTAACACAATTTTAGTCTTTAGAACTCTCTTGCCAGGACAACAGTGGAGCTGTAACTGTAAATATATTCAAGACTGAGTTAGACAGACTTTCAATCTACAACAGAATTGAGGGTTATGTGTATATGGCAAAGGGTGAAGTTAAGATCACAATCAGATGAATCTTATTGAGCCTACTCTTACAGCTTACGTTTGATTTTTGAATTAATTTATTACAGCAACATATACTAAGGTAGAGTGAAAAGTGTGGCTTTACAAGTAGATAGTACTATACAGTGCATCAAGGTAACTGAACAGAGTGCAGGATACAATGTTACAGCTGCCGAGAAGGTGCAAAGATTAAAATTAATATTAAAACGATCTTGATGACATTGTTGTGCTTTCTTGACCATAGTGTCAACATGATAGGACCAGGACAGATTGTTGGTGATTGTCACTCCCAAGAACCTGATGCTCTCAAACATCTCCACCTCAGCACCATTGATGCAGACAGGGGCGAGCCTTCCACTTCAATTCATGAAGTCAATGACCAGCTCCTTCGTTTTGCTGATGGAGAGATTGTTGGTTTTACACCATGCCATTAAGCATTTAATCCCTTTCTTGCATTCCATCATGTCATTGTTTGAGATCTGACTTACAATGATGTCATCAGCAAACTTGTAAATGCAATAGGTGTGGAATTGACCACACAGTCAGGCATGTATAAGTAGTATAGTTGGGGGTTGCATCCGCAGACTTGCAGGACACTGGTATTGAGGATTATTATGGATGAGGTTTGTCGCCTGTCCATCCTGACTGCAGTCTGTTGATCAGGAAGTCAAGAATACAGTTACAGAGGGAGAGCAGAGATCAGGGTGCTGGAGTTTGGAGATGAGTTTGTTTGGAATTATGGTGTTGAAGGTGAAGGTGCAGACAATAAGCAGGAGCCTAACATTATGATCTTATTATTTAAGTGTTTCAGTGAAAGAAAGACCAAACTTGAGTATTTATTCACAATCACAAAGTATCATTACTGTGGATCTTTATTGTACATCTTTGGCTCCCCAATATCTTTCCAAAAGTGAAGAGCAATGAAATCTGTTACCCAACCAACATCTTTTAACATTACTTTTTTGCTTTTATATTTCTACTGTGAGAAATTCTATGTTCCATTTGTCTTTTAATGACACTCTTCCAACATTTCTGGAGCTTTGTTTGGTTTCTGAAAACTGCTCTCTTCTGCAACAATTTTACCACAGGGCCAATTCATTTCTCCTCAAACATACTATTGAACTTGTCACCCATTTAACTATTGTATTAATCAGTTCATGTTGAGGGTTCATGTGGCACAGTGGTAATGTCTCCATCTCTGGACCAGGAGGACTGAGTTCAAATTCCACCTGCTCAAGTGTATATGACAACATTCTCTGAGCAGGTTGATTCAAAAATAGTAATCAGTTCACATTTCCCCTTCCAAATCACTTTTGATTTAGCCTCCTTCCCCTCTCCCTCACCTTTGATGGTTTGCATTGCCCGATAAGAGACTTTGCATGTAAATTTCTACCTGGTTACATGGATGATGCATGATAGTGATTAACAGCTGAAAACAAAAAAAAAGTCAGTGATGCGGTGATGGTGAAAAAAATTCAATTATGTGTAAGAGCACTTAGAAGAATCTATGACAAAAATCAATCAATTCATGTCCTTTGCCTTTTGTTGCACGAGTCGTGTTCCAGATCAGATTTCAAGGTCAACCCTGGGCCCAATTGGAAATCTGATGTTGGGGTGGAGTGGGATGGCCACAACATTCACAATGGGTGGGATACTGGGGGAAGACTGTTTGCCAACTTGGCCAAATTAATGAAGGAGTTACATTGATTTTCAGCACAGAAATTGGCCATTTGACCCAACCAGTCAATGCTGGAATCTAAATTACACACAAACCTCCTCTTGCTCAATTAAGAAGAAAGAAAAACATCAACCAACAGTAGTCATAGAGTCATAGAGGTGTACAGCATGGAAACAGACTCTTCGGTCCAACCCGTCCACGCCGACCAGATAGCCCAACCCAAGCTAGTTCCACCTGCCAGCACCCAGCCCATATTCCTCCAAACCCTTCCTATTAATATACCCATCCAAATGCCTCTTAAATGTTGCAATTGTACCAGCCTCCACCACTTCCTCTGGCAGCTCATTCCATACCCGTCCCACCCTCTGTGTGAAAAATTTGCCTTGCAGGTCTCTTTTATATCTTTCCCCTCTCACCCTTAACCTATGCCCTCTAGGTCTGGAAAACACACAGACGTCCATCTTCATAAAATGAGGGAAACCAAGGACTAAAATATGTGATGAAGTGAGAAAATGGATTCTGGTCGATCTTCACAAAGACAGAAGAAAAACCTGCTCCAAAGGTGTATAATAATAATAATAATAATAATAATAATAATAATAATAACAAAACAACACAATAACAGGCTGATTAAAACACAACAGGTCATGTCCTATATGGTATTACCTCTTGAACTCCAGCACCTGCATTATATCATACTTCCACTGAATTGGCAAACTTTGACATTGTCCCCTCTTTTATCCATGATCAAATTATGTTGTATGAAAACCAAATAAAATCTCAGTACAAAGTTTTGCAGCTTACCACTTCCCAAATTTGTCCAATGAGGAAAGCAATGCCTTTTAACGGTACCCTAGAACATAGAACAATACAGCACAGAACAGGCCCTTCGGCCCACGATGTTGTGCCGAACATTTGTCCTAGCTTAAGCACCCATCCATGTACCTATCCAATTGCCGCTTAAAGGTCGCCAATGATTCTGACTCTACCACTCCCACAGGCAGCGCATTCCATGCTGTGGTGTAAAATTCCAAGCAGTGGAATGTGGTGAAACGGTTAAAAATTATGTCCCAATACATGTGTGAATCTAACCGGAATGGAGGTGTTGCTTAGTCCCGTGTGAATCTTATTACACACCTCCCCGTGTGAATCTTCTTATCTGTATGTAACCAGAATGGAATGTGTTTTTTAGCCTTGCTCTGCTGTTCACATGAATGTTTATATCTGGAAAAGAGTATATCAGCTGGAAAAGTCTCCAGTTCGGTGAGTCTGCTCCGGGGTTACATTTAACCGCCGAGCGTGGGTTGTTGGCAACCGCTCTACGAGAACTGACGGCTCCCAGTTCCGGTAACACGTAGAGTGAGTATAAACCAGACCCGGGAGTCTGCTCCGGGGTTACGTTTAACCGCCGAGCGTGGGTTGTTGGCAACCGCTCTACGAGAACTGACGGCTCCCAGTTCCGGTAACACGTAGAGTGAGTATAAACCAGACCCGGGAGTCTGCTCCGGGGTTACGTTTAACCGCCGAGCGTGGGTTGTTGGCAACCGCTCTACGAGAACTGACGGCTCCCAGTTCCGGTAACATGTAGAGTGAGTATAAGCCAGACCCGGGAGACCTGGTTGTGGCGACGCTGCGGGGAATAAAACGCTCATATTCTAGCAGACTCGCCTCTTGGCTGTTTGTTCTGTGTCAGACTACTTTCCTGCGAGCCTGGTCCTTGACCTTGAGAATTATTTTAAAACATTTTGGCGTAGCCGGCAGGATCAATCGCAATTGAGGAAAGATTTTGATACAGAACAATGTTTTGGAAAAAGGCTAAGAAACCAGAGGAACAAACTGTGGAGGTCCCGACCGTCCCGGGATGGCATGGACCGTGGCATGACGTGGCAGTTTGTTTGAGAAATGGTGGGGGGCGACCGGAGAACTGGGAGGCCGAGGGCGTAGGAACCCCAGGGTCGCTGCTGTCCACCCTTGAGAGGATCCCAGTCCTGCCGAAGAACCCATTGCCTGGGGTACAGCGGAGGATGTGGGCATGTCAAAAAAGCTGAAGCGGAGTTAACAGAATTGAATGGGATTGAACTGAACTGAACTGAGTGGAACTGAAGTGAATCAAATTGAACGGAACAAAATGGAACTGAGCTAAATTGAATTGAAATGGACGGAACTGAATTGAACACAATTGAATTGAACTGAACAGACCTGAACTGAGCTGAATTGAACTACACTGAATTGACTGAACTGAAATTAACTGAAACGAATTGAACTGAATCAAGCATAATGTAACACATGTATTGGGCCAAGCAGTGGAATGTGGTGTAAAATTATGTCCCAATACATGTGTGAATCATAATGTAACACATGTATTGGGCCTTCCAGATACTCATAAGTCCTATCCCTCAGTACCCTTTCCATTACTTTGCCTACCACCGAAGTAAGACTCACTGGCCTGTAATTCCCGGGTTTATTCCTATTCCCTTTTTTGAACAGGGGCACAACATTTGCTACTCTCCAGTCCCCTGGTACCACCCCCGTTGCCAGTGAAGACGAAAAGATCATTGCCAATGGTACTGCAATTTCCTCTCTTGCTTCCCACATAATCCTAGGATATATCCCGTAGGCCCGGGGGACTTGTCTATCCTCAAGTTGTTCAAAATGTCCAACACATCTTCCTTCCTAACAAGTATCTCTTCTAGCTTACCAGTCCGTTTCACACTCTCCTCTTCAACAATACGGTCCCTCCTGGAGCGAGTTATAAATGTGCTTTTACCAGCAGTTTACACGGGCAGAAAGGAAAATGTAAAACACTTCGGTGTAACACTGGAAACAAACATTCAGGCATATTGGCAATGGCGCAGGCTCGAAGGTGATTCCTGATGGTCTTCCGTGTCGGCTATTCAACAATACAATACAATACAATACAACCCTAAACTATCTGTTCGAGACATTGATTTCTGTGGCTACGTTCACTTTCATACAAACGGGAAGTGTTGGAAATACTCAGCATGTCATGCAATATCTGTGGAAAGAGCTGATTTAATACTTCAAGCGCAAAACATGAGGTGCACAGTAATAGATTTCAAGCAGGTACAGTGGCAGGGAGAAACAGCATAAGATTAGAAGTTAAGAACGATTGTGTCTAAAGAGATGATTGTTCCTTGCACTAAGAAGTTTTCTTGGACAAATAAAGAAACAAAAGATGGCCTAAAAGAGCTGCAAATAACAGAATCTCTGGCATCTCAAAAAATGGGAGCATTGACTCTAAAATTGGTGAATTCATTGTTGAGTTTGAAGGCTGTAATGGGCTGAATCAAACAGACATGAGACGTTCCCAAAGCATTCCTGAATTTCATTCAAATGCTTCAGGTTGCCAGAGAGGCTAGAGTTGAAATCGAATGAAAATAAAAATCTCTTTTAACATACTGTGTCTCAAATTTCATGATATATCTCATGTGTGCCTTCTCACCAGATGACTTCTGAAAATATTCACATATGACAGAGGCGAGCAAGGAGAAGTCAGCTTCAGGAAGGATGGAGAAAGTAGTAGTTTGCAAGGAGGATGGTACAAACAAGCTACAAAGGAGAGAACAGTTTTGTGTAGCAACTTGTATGCAGCACTTTATTTGGAAATCCAATTACACTACATCCTCAGAGAACTCAAATAAATTTATCAAACATTTTCACTTTCATAAAAAAATATGCTGACTCTGTTTGGATATTATGTGAATCATATTGTGATCTAAGAGGGAGTTGGTTCATACGACATGGTTCATATCACATTCTTGATGAAGGGCTTTTGCCAGAAATGTCGATTTTCCTGCTCCTCAGATGCTGCCTGACCAGCACCACTCTAATCTTGACTCTGAGTTGGTTCATACAATGCTAACAGCTCAAGTGCGTATTATGCATGTATTGCACTAAATTCAGACCTAATCTCTCATCCTTAAACTGAATGTGAAATTCCCACATGTTCCCACACTTGACTAGAAGATCCTTTATTAAGAGATCAATTAATAGTGTCCTATTATAGATTACCAGATCTAAAGTCTATTTTCCACTTGTTGGCTCTATAACAAATTGTTCTGAGACTGTCCCCAATATGTTCTATGCACTGATGGTCAACACTTTAACAACTTGAACAAAGTTAAAAATCACACGACACCAGGTTATAGTCCAACAGGTTTATCTGGAAGCACTAGCTTTCGGAGAGCTGCTCCTTCATCAGGTGGTTGAGAAGGAGCAGCGCTTCGAAAGCTCGTGCTTCCAAACAAACCTGTTGGACTATAACCTGGTGTCGTGTGATTTTTAACTTTGTCCACGCCAGTCTAACACCAGCACCTCCAAAGCATGTTTTCCAACTTGATGTGTCAAAATACTTTTTCCACGTGAAACAGTGATCTACTATTAGCTACCTTCATTACGGAGTTCCAGCATTCATAACATTTTACCAAACTATAGAACATAGTACATTACAGCTCAGTACAGGCCCTTCAGCCCTCGATGTTGCGCCGATCTGCGGAACCAATCTGAAGCCCATCTAACCCATACTATTCCATTCCCATGCATCTCCCCTCATGCTAGCCATCGCGATCCAAGGAAAAAGGCTCTCACTGTCCAACCTATTTAACCCTCTGATTATCTTATATGTCTCAATTAAATCACTTCTCAACCTTCTTCTCTCTAACAAAAACAGCCTTTCCTCGTAAGACCTTCCCTCCATACCAGGCAACATACTAGTAAATCTCCTCTGAACCCTTCCCAAAGCTTCCACATCCTTCCTATAATGTGGTGACCAGAAATGTACGCAATACTCTAAATGTGGCCACACCAGAGGTTTGTACACTGCAGCATGATCTCATGGTTCAGAAACTCAATCCCTCTACCAATAAAAGCTAACACAGTGTATGCCTTCTTAACAACCTTATAACCCTGGATGGCAACTTTCAAGGATCTGTGTACCTGGACATCGAGATGTCTCTGCTCATCTACACTACCAAGAATCTTCCCATCCGCCCAGTACTCTGCATTCCTGTTACTCCTTCCAAAGTGAATCATCTCACACTTTTCCACAGTCAACTCTATTTGCCACCCCTCAGCCCAGCTTTGCAGCTTATCTCTGTAACCTACAACATTCGTCACTATCCACAGCTCTACTGACCTTGGTGTTATCTGCCAATTTCTGTGCCCTCATCCAGGTCATTTATTAAAATGACAAACAATAGTGGACCCAAAACAGATCCTTGTGGTACCCCACTAGTAACTGAACTCCAGATGAATATTTCCCATCAACCACCACCCTCTGTCTTCTTTCAGCTAGCCAATTTCTGACCCAAACTACTAAATCACCCTCAAATCGCATGCCTCTGTATTTTATGCAATAGCTTACCGTGTGGAACTCATCAAATGTCTTACTGAAATCCATATAAACCACATCAACTGCTTTACCCTCATCCACCTGTTTGGTCACCTTCTCAAATAACTCAATAAGGTTTGTGAGGCATGACTTACCCTTCACAAAACCGTGTTGACTATCCCTAAACAACATATTCTTCTCTAGATGATTATAAATCCTATCTCTTATAACCCTTTACCCACAACTGAAGTATGGCTCACAGGTCTATAATTTCCAGGGTTGTCTCAATTCCCCTTCTTGAACAAGGGAACAACATTTGCTATCCTCCAGTCTTCTTGTACTATTCCTGTAGACAGCGATGACATAAAGATCAAAGCCAAAAGCTCAGTAATTTTCTCTCTGGCTTCCCAGAGAATCCTAGGATAAATCCCATATGGCCCTGGAGACTTATCTATTTTTACACTTTCCAGAATTGCTTACATCTCCTCTTTATGCACCTCAATCCCATCTAGTCTAGTAGCCTGTATCCTTCTTCTTTCTCCTGACAAAAAAATTCAACTTCCTTAGTAAACCACAGCTCCCATGCTCAACAACTGTCTCCCTGCCTGACCGGTACATACTTATCAAATATATATGTAAAGGTTACAGTCAGATCTGTTGTACGCACATGTTATTAAATGATGATAATAGCCAGATCCCTGGTGTTCACCTGTCAATAAATGAAGGTGATACTCAGATCTCTGGTGTTCACCTGTCAGTAAATGAAGGTATGGGAAAAGATCTGCTAACCCAAGATAGGCCCACAAAAGTAAAATTGGCCAAACTGTACCAAAAACACCCAGAATTTCCAAGCAGGCTCACAAGCCAAATCAGACAGCCCACGCAGACAAGAGAATACACTTTAAGCTCGCTAACAATGATAGAGCACCACAGATATTTCAAAGCCCCAAGGGCAGTTTCACAACCCAGCAATACCAAAGCCACACAAAGAGCAGGTCAGACAGAGAGGCACCATCAAGGACACACTCCAGGAACAGGACAATGGAAGCACCTCACCACTTCAGAGGAGACACTAACACCCTACTTGTGAAGAGGAATGGAACCATCAATACTGTCAGGATGTTGCATTGTGTGAAGGAGCAGGGCATTCATCCAATAACTGTTTTCCAATTAGCATCCTTGTAACTAGATTACTCCATTCCCAGATACATTGTAGTTTCCCATTTCTTAATCAGCCTTACTGTGCAGCATTATTATAAAGCTGGTCTCATCCTCAGCTCTGGGAAGAGAAAGTCTGATCTACCTGCACAAACTGTTAGTTCTGTGTCAGCGTGGTCAGTTTCTCTTCCAGCTATATAGCTTGCAATAAACTATTTGTCAATTTCAATTTGAGCTGTATTTTGTGATCTCTAACCTATTGGGCAAATTTCTCTGACAGAAGGTGGCACTCCGATCCCTGATGTTCACCTGACAGTAAATAAAGGTGATAGCCACATCCCTGATGTTCACCTGTCAAAGATAACAGGCAATGCCAGTCCGCACTCACCTGACCAACAGTTCCAGAAACACAACATTGCTGGTGCAGCCAAGGAACACAAGGCCAACAGCGAAGACTGCGTGCATCTTGTCCCTTGAAAAGAGATGGTGGTCGAGTTAAGATAGCCAGCTAGGCCGCTACTGATTCCCTTAGCTCCTTCCGTTCCACTCACTGTACCATCAACTGACACGTCCAAACAGCCGCCATCCCTTTCCGACCACTTTCCGGTACAACTGCGCATGCCTTGCGCGCAATGCAGGTCGGGGGATGTAGTCCTTACCTGCCAGGACGGAAACTGCGTACGAGTGAACGGCATGCTGGGTGTTGTAGTTTACCTACGGCCGATGGGTACTGCTGCTGGCTGTAAAACTACAATTCCCAGCAGATATTGGAAGCGGTCAAGGAATTGTTATGGCAACGGTAGGTGAACTAAATATGAAATCAACAAAAAGGTAAATGCATTTAAACATCATCGATTGCTTTGTTTTCTACTTTTAGGGGATTGGGCGCTTTAATTTTAAAATCTATTGTCGTTTGAGGTAACAAATTTTACATTCTAACCACTCACTGGATGTTAGAAGTTACTCTGAAATGCTTATTGAATTTATTGGCTCCAATCTTCTGGGAAAACATCTTTACTCAGACTGGTTAGAAAGTGAAACTCAACACCACAAACGTGATAAGGTAAGTTGAGGCGATTATTATGGATGCATTTATGTGCAAGCCAGAAAAGCAAGCCAGAAAAGCACATAAGGGAGAAAGAAACCGATTCTGAAGAGAAGAAACTAATAAGAAATATAAACGTGAAGACTAGGAGTTTCTGCAGGTAAACAAAAAGGTTGAGAGAATAGCTGAAATGAATATTGGTCCTGGGGGGGGTGAGACTAAGAATTAACAATGGAAAACAAGGACATGGCAGGGATTTTGAACAAATATTTTGTTTCTGTCCTCACAATAGAAGACACTAAACATGCTCTAATAATCATAGAAAATCAGGGGCAGAAAAGCCGCAGAATTTTAATTGTTATCATTGGAGAATTTAAAAAAAACTAGGCAAGCTGGAGGAACTGGGGAGTGATAAGTTCCCTTCACCTGATGGCATGCCTCCTTGAGTCTTAAAAGAAGTAGCACCAGAAGTAGTGAACTTGTGAATCATTATCTTCCAAATGCTCCAGATTCTGGAAAGACCAAAGTGAATTATAAAACCATACATGTAACATCTCTGCTCAAGGAAGGAGGGAGGAAGAAAGTAGGAAACTAAAGGCCTAACGTTTGTCATTAGGAACATGCTGGTATCCATAATTGAGAAGACAGTAGCAGGACATGTTAAAAATCATAATACAAGGAGAGAAAGTCATTGTGGTTTTATGAAAAATAAATTGTATTTGACAAATCTATTTCACTTACCACATGGTGCCACATAAAAATTATTTTCAAATGGGTAAATGATAACCAATGGAGTGCTATCAGGATTAGTGCTCAGGTCTCAACCATTCATGATCCACATGAATGACTTTGTCAATATATTGTAACTGCATTTGCTGACAACAGTAAGATAAGTAGGAAATCAAGTTGTTAGGAAGATAAATTAGATAGGACTTTAATACCCTCCTCTAAGGCATTTTTGCAGCAGGGGTTACATTTAATAGGGTGGGAGGGTGCCAGATTAGGACCATTGTTGCTTGCTCCTCTCTGCCTCAGTGCTGGTGTGAGAAGACTTGTGGAACCTTCCAAACATGTTGCAAATCAAAGTCCTTAAGTGGACAATTAATGCCAACATAAGGGCCTCTTCCATTACCATTGGTATTCAACCTGAAAGATATGGCAGTCCCATGCAAGGTGCCTGAAAAGCAAGTGCTGTCATATTTGCAGGATCTTAAGGCATTCAGTGCCTTAGTGAGGGACCTGACTTTAGGGATTGATCGTTGCTGAAAGCCCCTCCTGACCTTATAGTCAATATCTCATTCTGCATCTCCTGCAACTCCCATCTGATGACCACTGTCCCACCCCCCTCTTACTTGTGGCCTGGATCCCTCACTAATGCTGGGCTTCTGGTTTGTGCCTTACTGGCAGCTGCCACCACTCCCTAGTACTGATGACAATGGACAGCTGCCAGTTTCTGTTTGGCTGACAGCTGAGAATCATGGGGTAGATTAATCCCATGACCTTCCTTGGGGAAGGGGAACAGAAATTCCATCTCTCAAGTGGTGCCATTGCCAGGCAATGGTTGCTGCCACCAGTGAAACTGCCTCAGGCCCTGGACTGCCAAGTGAGTCAGGCAAGCCTTTTCCTCTCCCAATATCCTCATTCTTCTCCTCATTCTTCTCCTCAGAAGACTGCTCCCATTTCCCCAAATCCTCAGTATCCAGCATGTTGCCACCTTGCCTTCACTGCAATTGTCCAGAACGCAGCACGCCAAGACTGGACAAAACAGCAGAACTGATTCTTTACAGTTCCACCAAGGCCCTGGCCAAAAAACTGCTTTACATCTGCGGTTTGCATCAGTTTGGGGTGATGTCATAAGTAGGTAAGATGTTCACAGTCAGTATCCCATGTACCCCAGTTACCAACCTTTCAAGTTACCTGGACACTCAAACACAGCAAATACATGAGAGTGCTCCAAGATGTTGAAGTCATGATAGCTGCCAGCAGGCACATATCTCCTGGACGTGGTAACAGTGATCAAAGATCATCTTGGCGTTGATCAAATGGTAATGCTTCCAGTTGCTGAATTCTGCAGTGATGTGATATGTCCCTGACAGTACAACATGTGTGCAGTCAGTGGCACCCTGCACCTGGGGGAGGCCAGCTGTTTTTTTCAAATCCAATCATTCAGGCTACAGCATTGACCTCATCACTGAGAAAGAAAATCATCAATGTGATCTTCTACATTTGGTAGTGGTCATGGTCCTGATGCATTTGTGAGGGCTCAACTGAGAGATCCCATACAAGCCCACTTTCAGAGCCACTGGGAGAGAATGGCCTCTAATCTTTGAGTCCTCAAGTCCTGCTCTAACATCCAGCATAGGATATAGGAGTCTTCATTGACACTGCACCACGCTCATCTCCAGAAAATGGAGTCATGGGTGAAAGTTTCTGGCCCCCACTGTGGACCCAATTAATCCAGAAGGGCGATGCAGTTGTGACCTCTTCCTGAGTTGGGTGTTCCTTGTCCTGGACAGGGGTCTGTTGTTGCTCGTGGGCCTACTGTTAGCCCTTCTCCTCCTGCACCTGTCGTATTGTTCTCAGGAAGGTAGCAAATGTTTGGGCGCGTGACTCTTGCGAGCAATGTCCTACATTGTAAACAAGAGGAGCAAATGAAGGCTGCACACAGTCCTCCATGTAGTCAGACATGCTGCACTCTGCTCATGAGCATTGTGTCTTCATCATGCATTCAGCCCCAGCATATGCACCATCTGAAGGCCATTACATCAAAAAGAAGGGTCTGAAGCAAGTATCTCCACTTCCCACAGCACAGTTCTGGGTCACTGTTGATCAGTATCTGCCTCTTCTTAAGTCATTGACTGTTACTTCTGCTTCATTGAGATGCCAGTGTTCCAACTTTCAAGGATCAATGACATGGTGCAGTTAGGCACTAAAAGAGCAAGCACTGATAGTGCAAGTGAGCACCCCTGACCTGAGGTGTAGGCTGGTCCAATCCATGAGCTGGAGTCCTGCCTCTTGCAGGAGTTTTTCATGCTTGCTGTCGGTGTGCCTTGCAGTGCAGCTCTATACTTCCTAAGTGTCCTGCAGGTGAATTAGAGAGGTGCCATGAGGATCCTGATGGGTTGGCAGTTATTGGATGCTAATGACCATGAACGAGGTGCATGGTGGCTGGTGCCCATTGGATCGCTGTCTGAATTTCTTTTGTGTGATGAGGAACGTGGAGGCGCTATGCAGCCAGCGGCAAGCTGAAATTGCCAGGTAACCGCTCTGACTTCCATGTTTAAAATTTCCAGCATTTAATTTGCTTGCAATAGATGGTAGGATAGGGAGCTGGATATTAATGAGGCAAGATGTGCCATTGATCATGCTGTTAACAAGTAATAGTCACACTTAATAGGCAACTCACTGTTGCCTCGTTTAAAGTCCGTATATTTTTCTGTGATATGGCAAACTGAAAGGGCAAAAGGACTGTTTTAAGAATAAAGAATTATGGAAAGGATAAATCTGCTTTTAAAAAAATATGCTTCAAAGTGAGATTAATTTATTTGGAGCATGTCAGGGAAACGATATTTTGCAAATTAAATATAATTTGTTCAGAAACTAAACCCATGATGTACTCATTTTGACTAAATTAATGAAAACAACAAATGCTGGAGATCACAGCCAGTCAGACAGCATCCATGGAGAGAAAGCAATCTAATGTTTCAAGTCCAGGTGACTTTCATCAGCTCCTCCTTGATTAGAGTAATTATTTGTAAACAGTTTCTGTAAACAGATCATGTCTGTTTTAGTTTTATCTGTTTGTAGAACAGTATTGGCCTATGACCGTTTTGGGAAGGCAAGGTCTTTTGTGAAAATGCAAACATACAACTTTCACTATCATGAAATAGTTGTATGCATTGTTAATAAACAGAATGGGGAAAAAAATATATCTTCGGGAACTCATGTTGTTGCAGAAGCCATACTTTGAAGCAGAAAATATTATATTAGTCAATTGTTCACAAAGAATTATCATTTTAGCTAGCTTCAATAAATCACAACCTACTTGGCAAAGTGTGCTGATACTCAAGCCACTTCTAGGGTTGTCGCAGAAGTCAGTCAAAGTACTCAAAGTCTCCAATTTTCCTATCTGATGAATTGTCAACAATTCTACGAGCTGAAACTCTAACTTCCTTAAATCCATACACACATTCAGACAGACACAGAGAAGTAAACATGAATGTGACGGCTGGAGAAAAATATTGGGGTAACACAGTTCAGCAGTATCAGTCCACAGGAGTCAATGAGGCAATCCTTTTGCTTTCCAAATCCTTCTGATATCTGAGCAGTTTATTCTCCCAGGTTCCTTCAGTGTTTTACTGCAGACACATTGGCAACTGGAATCCTAATTGTTAGGTTTTTCAGTCACTGGTTAGAGGCAATGGCTTATTGTAAATGGTAGGAAAGAATAGCTAGCTATCTTCCATGTTTTGTTCACTTCACTGCAGAGAGAAAAAGAAAGAAAGAGGGACACTTTCTCTGTTGCAGTCTGGAGGGTTCTGCTCCTGCATTGCTCGCACTCTCACTGTTCAGCTGTCAAACAGCCAATCAATGATTTGTTGTCATGTTGATGACTCCCACAACTAATCCAGATTGCCATTCATTAACCTATCTCTGGGAGAATCTTCCTCTACACACACCAACAGTGCATGGTGTGACATGTTCTCCGACTACTTGTAAAAAGCAACACTCTACATACAACTCACAAAGAGTTCTCATAACTTATTTTGTTGCAGAAACTCCTTTTGTGGTCCTTGGTTTAAAGCAATCATTCTCCCATTTTGGTACACCCAAAATAAAGAAAATAAAAAGCCCCTACATAATGCAAATGAATAAAGTGTAATGAGGCACTGCCTAAATTTTCCTGATTAGTTGATTTGATTTTTTTTTATTCTAATTGCCCCTTCCCACTCTTAAACTTACAGACTTGTGTTAAAATATGTTGTACATCAATGGCTGCACTCATGTCCTCCATCCAAACTGACATTCATCGTGCATAAACTTACAACCTTCCCAATGTCTGTGCATGTGAGTCTTTTCTGTTGAATAATGTTTAGTAGAAGGAAGCCAGCTAACTATTTTTTCTCTCTTTTGCGTTGCCAAATCTGGTTGATCATATTCCTGCAAGTTTCACCTCATGATCAACTGTCTCCAAACACCCTAATGCCCCTTTCCTTCTCTAAATAGCACAAAGCTAAAATCAAAACGATAAGCTATAACTATGATCTTCATGGTCATGAATAATCAGATGTAAATCCTACTCCATTCATTCGTGAGAAGTCTGTTTCTGATTTCAATCTTTCGTTAAATATATAGCTATTTGTTATTATTTTTTAATGGGATGTGTGTGTTGCTGGCAAGGGCAGCATTTGTTTCCCAATCCTATTTGCCATTGAACTGAGTGGCTTGTCAGTACATTACAGAGGGGAGTTAAGAGTGAACATATTGTTGTGGATCTAGAGTTGCAGTGTAGGCTGGGTATGGTAAGGATGGCACACCTCTTCAAGACTATTAGTGAACATACAAGATGATCAGAGAATTAGATAGGGTAGATGGTGAAAGTCTTTTTCCGAGGATGATGACGTCAGCTTGTATGTGGGGCATAACTATAAATTGAGGGGTGATAGATTTAAGACAGATGTCAGAGGCACGTTCTTTACGCAGAGTGTGGTAAGGGCGTGGAATGTCCTACTTGCCAATGTAGTTAACTCAGCCACATTATGGAGATTTAAACAATCCTTGGATAAGCACATGGATGATGGGATAGTGTAGGGGGACGAGCTGAGAATAATTCACAGGTCGGCGCAACATTGAGGGCCAAAGGGCCTGTTCTGCGCTGAATTGTTCTATGTTCTATGAACCACATTGAGTTTTACATGACAATCATTGATTGTTCCATGGTCACAATTACCAAGGCTAATTATTAAGCTTGGAATTGTTAATTACTTAAATTCCATCAGCTACCATGCTTGGATGTAAACCAGTATCTTGAGAGCATTTTTTTATGCCTTTGCTTTATTACATCAGTGATATAACCATTATACCACCAACTCATGTATAAATTCCTATCAGTTAACATGTACTTTTTTTTCAGCTAGAAAACAAGAACTTGAAGATTCATTGACGATGGCTAGAAATGTGATTGAGCGTCACTTTGTTGAAGACCATTGCACTGAAATGACCAAAATTCCTTTCATCTGGAATGTGGATACACAGGGGCCATACTTCACGCTTGACATGAAAATGTCTCATCTGAAAGATCTAGTGTTTAACTTTATGTTTGGAGTAAAAGCCCACAGGTATATTTGTACTCCGGGACTGTAAAGAGATCCATTTTGCTATATTAGTTGATTTTTGAACAATAGGATAGCTGTCACACCTTGCAATGGATCTATCCACTAACCAATAAATGTTGCAGCGGAAGCCTTGTTGTTTTACAAGTCACAGAAAGAGTTACCAATTAATTTAGTAATTATAATTATGGACCTAATCATCCAGTTGACAGGGTTTCCTTGTGAATAATTATTCAATTTTGATTTTATTTTAAGCTCACACTCTCCCATCTGTTACATTTCAATGTAAGATTCTCATACTCATGTAATAATTTGTGTGAAAAACATGCCTTAGTAATTGTAACTGAATACATCTTCCTCACACAATGCAAAACTGAACTGTTTGGATGAGGCTAAGTGCTGAGAACTTTAGGACAGGTTAGCTGAGTCATGTCAGCGTCAGGTGATGAAGAAACAAACAGGGAAAGATGTATTTGACCTAATCACAGAATCATAGACTTGTTATGGTGCAGAAGGAGGTAATTCAGCCCATCATTTCTGCACTGCCCTCTGAGGGTTTTCACTTATTGACAATCTCATCTTTTCCCCCTGACTCTGCCCATTGTTTCTCTTTAAATAATCATCCAGTTTTCCCTCTTAAATGCCTCAATTGAACCTGCCTCCACCACACTACCAGGCAGTGCATTCCATATGCTAACTACAAGTTTTGTGTAAAAACATTTTCTCACCTCACCTTTGCTTCTTTTGCAAAACACTTTAAAACTGTTCCCTGGAGCTCACTCTGTTTATGTGTGGTATTAGCATCTTTGTATCCCCAGATATGACCAGAACCAATAGAGTTATAGAGATGTACAGCACGGAAACAGACCCTTCGGTCCAACTTGTCCGAAATCTCCATCAAATCTCCTGTTAGCCTCTCCAGTCAAACGAAAACAGTCCGTAAGATTTTAAGACCATAAAATGTAGAAGCAGGAGTAGGCCATTCAGCCCCATTGCGTCTGTGATGCCATTCAGTGCCATCATGACTGATCTGATAATGCTCAACTCCACTTTCCTGCCAACATTCCATTTGCCTTCCCTATTACTGAACTTGAATACTAGTTTTTGTGATCCATGCATGCAGACTTCCATATCCCTCTCTTCTAGAGCTTTCCGTAGTCTTGCTCCATTTCAATATTATTCAGCTTCTTTATTCTTCCTGCCAAAGTTTATCGCCTCATATTTTACCATATTATATTCCACCTGTCAGGTTTTTGCCCACTTGCTTAATTAGTCTGTATCCCTCTGAAAACTCCTTGTGCCACTTCACTAGGTGCCTTCCCATCTATTTTTATGTCACCTGTAAACTTGTCAACTGTATATTTACTTTCCTCATCTGAATTATTAATATGTATTGTAAATAATTGCAGTCTCAGCACTGATCACTGTGGCAGAGAGAAAGTGAGGATTGCAGATGCTGGAGATCAGAGTTGAAAAGTGTGGCACTGAAAAAGCACAGCAGATCAGGCAGCATCCGAGGAGCAGGGGAATTCATGTTTCGGGCATAAGCCCAATCAGGAATTGGGAGTGGGGGTGCTGAGAGATAAATAGTAAGGTGGGAGTGGGAGCAAGGTAACTGGGAAGGTAATAGTTAGATCCATGTGGCACACCACTATTTACAGGTTGCCATTCTGACATGCCCCTTATCCCAACTGTCGGTCTTCTATAGTTAGCAAAACCATTATCCACACTAATATACAACATCTAACATCATAAGCTCTTAACTTATTAAGTAGCCTAATGTGTGATGCCTTATCAACACCTCCTGAAAATCCAAATATATGACATCTGCTATTTCCCCTTTATCTCTTCTACTTGTTACTTCCTTAAATAATTCCAATAGATTTGTCAGGCATGATTTCCTCTTCATGAAGACATGTTGATTCTGATTGATCATATTATGTATTTCTAAACAACCTGCTATAATATTGTTTATTTTAAAAAAACTAACAAACTTACAATCACAGACGTTAAGCAAACTGACCAATTGTTACCTGGTTTTGTCTCCTCTTTTAAAACAAAAGTGTTACTTTGGCAGTTTCCCAACTATCTAGAACTTTTCTGGAATTTATGGATTCTTGGAAGGTTCCTACTGTGCACCCACTATCTCTGAAGCTACTCCTTTTAATGTACTAGGATGTAATCCATCAAATCAGGATGACTTATTAGTCTTTAGCCTCATTAGTTTTGCCAGCACCTTTTTTCTCTTGTCAGAGTAATTGTGCTTCTTTCCTCTCCTCCTTTTGCTACTTGATTATTTAATAAATTTGAAGTGCATTTCAAATATTCTACTGTGAAGACTGAGACAAAGTATTTATTTAATTCTGCCATTTTCTGGGTCCCCATTATTATTCCCCAGGCTCAGTCTCTAAGAGAACTATGTTCACTTGGGTCTGTCTCTTCCTTCTCATATATTTGAAGTTCCAAATCTTTCTTCATTGCTGAAATGTCTCATCCACTGAATCATTTTTGGTAACCTCTTATGCACTGTCTTCAATGCATTAATTGCCTTCCTGAAGTGTGATGCCTATGCCTATGCACAATACTCCATCTGAAATCTAACCAGTGTCTTACATAAGTTCATTATGCCCTCCCTGCTCTTGTACTCTTAAGTCCTATTTATGAAGCCCGGTCTACTGAACGCTTTATTGACAGCTCTCTCTACCTGTCCTGCCACCTTTCTTGATTTATGTATATGTACACCCAAGTCTTTTAGTTCCTTAACACCCTTCAGAATACTGCCTTTTGTTTTGTACTTATTCAGTATCCTCTTGAGCCTTCATGGAATCATGATTCTATGGAGGATGCATAACAACGTGTAAAGGGTGGATTTAAGGTCTACTTAATAGACAATAGATAATAGGTGCAGGAGTAGGCCATTCTACCCTTCGAGCCAGCACCACCATTCATTATGATCATGGCTGATCATCCTCAATCAGTATCCTGTTCCTGCCTTATCCCCATAACCTTTGATTCCACTATCCTCAAGAGCTCTATCCAACTCTTTCTTGAAAGTATCCAGAGACTTGGCCTCCACAACCTTCTGGGGCAGAGCATTCCATATACCCACCATTCTCTGGGTGAAGTTTCTCCTCAACTCTGTTCTAAGTGGCCTACCCCTTATTTTTAAACTGTGTCCTCTGGTTCGGGACTCACCCATCAGCGGAAACATGCTTCCTGCCTCCAGAGTGTCCAATCCTTTAATAATCTTATAGGTCTCAATCAGATCCCCTCTCAACCGTCAAGCATAAACAAGCCCAGTTTCTCCAATCTTTCAGCGTAAGATAGTCCCGCCATTCTGGGAATTGACCACATGAACCTACACTGCACTCTCTCAATAGCCAGAATGTCTTTCCTCAAATTTGGAGAGCAAAACTGCACACAATATTCCAGGTGTGGTCGCACCAGGGCCCTATACAGCTGCAGAAGGACCTCTTTGCTTCTATACTCAATTCCTCTTGTTGTGAAGGTCAGCTTACTTCACTGCCTGCTGTATATAAGTGACATAATCTGACACGATTTTAACTCTAGCCATTTAAATTTGAAAAAAGTCTGCTTCCTTCTCTTAGAATAAAAGAAATGTTTACATGTTAATGGAGTATTGATTGACAGGCCACTTATGTAACTTAGAAAGAAGCATTAGTTTTTTTCTCTCTTTTTGCTATTTCAGTAGACCCCATTATTTACATTTCCAAAAGTTTGTTGTTATTACAGAACTCATTATGAATGCTTGGCTGATTTTCAATAGATCCAGAAGCACTTCTCCCACAGAGTTCTGTATAAATATTTGGATAGTTTGAGTAAATTAAAAAAGGTTTAGCTGATTTTGACGTAGTTAGTAAAATAGACATTAGTTTTCAATGGAACAACCACTTGAGGGGAATTAGATTTTTTGAATAGATTTCAGGAATGACAGCTTTTTTCACTGTCAAGTATGTTTGAGTGAGACCTCGATTAAAATGTTCAAAGTTTTTTTTTGTTCCGCCACATGGCTCCTGAGGTGTGTCTATACCGGATAGCAGGTGAGTTTTTTGGAGGATACGAGTGGACATACAGGGAGACATGAAGGTGACATCAGGAATATAAGGGGATGAAGGTGTGTGAGAGGTGAAGCCTTGAAGGCCTTGCAACCTTTTATATAATTGAAACAACGTCCAAGAGAGCCAAGGTGCACTTTTTAGCTAGCCTGTCTTAGCACTTGTCCACCTCCTAACCACTTCCTGGGCTAATAAGCCCAACTTCTTCAGACCCTCAGCTTTCCCAACTTCGATGAGCTGAAATAGTGCATGCAATGGCCTTTATAGAGGTGCCTTGTTAGTGAAAATATGCCCCTTAGATGCTTCATTTTCAGTGGATATAAATTGTCAAACAGCCTGGTTTCTCAGCTGGCCCTTTCTTTGCAAGGTTTCTAAATGAGGCTTCAGAATGGCTGAACTCAAAATGTACAAAACCAATTACAATATGAAAATGATTTGCATGCCTCATTCTCTTCACAACACAGGATTTTAAAAATAAACATCTCCTTAAATGAATTGAAAGAACTACAGTTTGAGAGCCTGTGTCCCTTTGTGAATTTACGTGAGCTGAATGTGTCGCTCAATTCTATTTGTAGGTAAGTGTCAGTTTCATTGATAATCTTCAGTATGTTTCCATCAAGGCCTCTTAACCTTCCCTTTCTACTGATTTCCTTTTGTTATTCCCCTCCTGATTATTTCCTTCCTGAACCAAGGAGGTAAAACGGTGATGAGTTGTATTTGAAAAGCCTTACACACCATGTTTTTATTCGAAACTTGCTCTCCTGATGATGACAGATTACAGCATTATTTTTGTCTAATCATCATTGATTGGTCCTTGAATTAGCCAGAGCATCTACAGTCCTCAAACTGTGACACAACAACAGTATAGAACAAGTTGACAATGAATAGTTCTGAGCAGACAATCTACAGACAAGCCCCTCCTTGAAAATGTTTGGAAGTGAGTGAAAGGAATTCTGAAATAATTAGGATTGCTTAATAAAACTTAGAATATTCAACTGGGAGCCTAATGTCTCATTAGATCACTCTAAGTCTCAGGGAAAAACTTCACTAGAAGGTTAACTCCTCAAATGGTTTATTTTCGATTTTGTAGATTCTGCAAAATTTAGATAAGTGGGGGAAAGGTTTTGGGGAAGGAGTGTGATTGATGGACGAAGTGACATTTGCATGAGATCCTTGTTCTTCAAATTATTACTGTCAGATACTAAATGAATATAAAAAAGGCTTTATTCTCAAAGGATTCGTGTGAGGGGTTGATAGAATGAGTTGGGAGTTAACTATTTGCACAAACAGGAGGATTGATAACCAGAAGATATATTTTTAAGGAAAATGGCAAATGAACCAGAGGGGAGATGATACAAATTACGTTATGCAGCGATGTGCTATAATCTGGAATGCACTCCCAGAAAAATTTTCATGGGGGTAGTTGGGTAGTTGCATGAAAACGAACAATATACAGGGCAAAGGCCGGGTGCATGAGACTAATTGAATAGCTCTTTCAAAAAGCTGACACAGGCTTCATAGTTGGAATGACTTTTATGCTGAATGATGTTATGAATTAAAGGGCTATTTCAAAGGGTAGTAAAAATGACAACTGAAAGATTTAGGGATTCTACCCATGCTAGGATAGTGTGTTAAGCTAACAGTTTCAGTCTTGCAAATAAACCGCCCTTCACTATGCAATAAAGGTAGTAATCAATTATTATTTAAATGCACCTTTCGCTTGTTAATTGCTGCAGAATTGGCTTGCAAATACAAGCATTGCAATTTTTGGATGCCATTTGTCCTTCCTGGATATTTACTGAATTGAATTCAGGAAACACCTCATTGTACTCTTCATTCCCTTTCTCATGTGATCTCAAACTTGAGCCATTAAATCTCTCTCTCAGAGTCTATAGGCTTTTAATTGAAGTCAGTAGCAGTAAATGCTGGTCATATTATGGCAGGCAATGTGCCACAATCCATTTTACAGTACTGCCCAAGATCAATTTTTATCACGAAATGGAAAATTGCCAATTAAATTAATAACATCATTTTGTACTTCATCATCAATTGTTGAAGTTTATTCTCTCTCTCTTGATGGATGTGTATGTTATGTTTTGCAGTATTTCATGGCTCAGTGCTTTACCTGTCCTGATGGTTTTGAACCTGGCACACAATGAGGTTGAAACTCTCCAAGGATTAGAAAACTGCAAAGGTCTGACAGTTCTGAACCTCTCATACAACCGGATCAGGAGCATTGCCAACCTTCCCTTTCTCAACAGCCTGACTGAAATGCACCTCAGTGGCAACCAGGTAACACTTTAGTGACCAGCTTCCAGCTGCTTAACATTGTGGTTATGCCATAAAAGTCTGATGGCACGTTGGCTCAGTGGTTAGCACTGCTGCCTCACAGTGCCAGGGAGCTGGATTTGATTCCAGCCTCAGGTGACTGTGTGGAGTTTGCATGTTCTCCTCATGTCAGTGTGGGTTTCTGTCACATGCTAAGTTTTCCTCCCACAGCCCATAAATGTGCAGGTTAGGTGGATTGGCCATGATAAACTGTCCATTACGTCCAGCGATGTGTAGTCTATGTGGATTAACCATGATAAAAGCGGGATTACAGGGATAGGGTAAGGGGTTTAGATTAGATTATATTACAGCGTGGAAACAGGCCCTTCGGCCCAACAGGTCCACACCGACATGTCGAAGCACAACCCACCCATACCCCTACATTTACCCCTTACCTAACACTACGGGCAATTTAGCATGGCCAATTCACCTGACCTGCACATCTTTGGACTGTGGGAGGAAACCGGAGCACCCGGAGGAAACCCACGCAGACACAGGGAGAACGTGCAAACTCCACACAGTCAGTCGCCTGAGGTGGGAATTGAACCCGGGTCTCAGGCGCTGTGAGGCAGCAGTGCTAACCACTGTGCCACCGTGCCGCCCACCTGGGTGGGATGCTGTTCAAAGAGCCAGTGCAGTCTCAATGGGCCAAATGGCCTCTTTCTACATTGTAGGGAACCTATGGTACTTCATGATTCTACAATTCAATGTTATTAGGCACCCTCTTTTGGGCAGAGTCGTGCCCCCCCCTCCCCCACCAGGCCAGGAGACTTGGTTTCGTCTTACTTGCTCTAGTGATATATAATCTCTAGATTACATGTTTAATCTCTTTACACCTTTAAAGAAGTTAATTGGAAAAATAGATTAATTTTTTTAAAAATTAGAAGTCCAATGTTCCTCAGTCTTGTGTCCTGGAAACGCTTCAACTTTCTACCTCTGTGAACACACATCCCATTCAATTTGACTCAACATGGCAATGCAGTGGCAGCACAGTGTTCGAGCTGCTGAACCCGGGGCTCATCTGCTATCATCTACTTTTATTTCTTTTTCCATTTTTCTTTTTTCTATTACTTTTGCTCATTTTTTTTTCATTTGAAGTTGTGCGGTATCTTTGGTGGGGTATTGGCGAGAGCAAGAACAGAATGGCAGCAGCAAGTTGGGTCAGTATGTGTCAGGATTCAGCAGCGGCAGCAACAGATTCAAGGAGCAAATTCCAAGGGCCTGGAGCGGTAAATGAATGAATTCCAATGGCCTGAAGGAACGAGTTCCAAGGGCCTCCAGGAGCGGGATCCGAGGGTCTGCGGGAGCGGGGTCCGAGGGTCTGCGGGAGCGGGGTTCGAGGGCCTGTGGGGACGGGTTCCGAGGGTCTGCGGGAGCGGGGTCCGAGGGTCTGTGGGAGCGGGGTCCGAGGGCCTGCAGGAGCGGGATCAGAGGGTCTGTAGGAGCAAGTTCCGAGGGTCTGCGGGAGTGGGGTCCGAGGGCTTGTGGGAGTGAGTTTCGGAGGCCTGCGGTGGCAGTAGGAGTGAGGTCCAAGGCGCTGCGGCAGTAGCTGGAGTGAGCTACAAGCCCTTCCAGTGGCAGCTGATGTGAGTCCAAGAGCCTGCATTCTGAAGGCCGAGGGTGGCAGTGGAGTGAGCTCCGAGGGCCTGTGGGAGCGGGTTCTAAGGCCTGCGGCAACAGTAGCACTGAGACCCAAAGCTTTGAGGAGGGACTATCTTACGGAGTTAAGACATTTGGATCTGGAATTTTCTGTTTTCTCTTGGTTCTGTTGTTTTTGTACTTTTGCTTGTGATTTTTTAAAAAATTCTGCTTTTGTATTTTAGATGGTTGTTTTGGTTTTTGTATCTGTTTTCTTGGAACCAGGTGGATCTTGTTCACTATGAGATCCTTGAATGGGGTTGTTAACTTGGGTCAATGAAGAAACCCTGGTCGACCAATATAACAAGAGGATTTAGAATTTCCTCAGTACAGGGAACTGACTCTGTGCTAGCTGGCCAAAGCCAGTGTACTGTGCACAATTAAATAAAGGGTGACTAGGTACTGGATACTCGTCTTGGTGCAGTTATTTCAGTATCTAAGATGGTCTTTTAAAAAATAAGTTTTTGTACCTTAGGTAGTGCCAGTGAACAGTGACTTTGTACACTTTTCACTGTACTCTTGTACTTTTGTACTTGATTACATGTGAGAATAAAACCTAATTCTCCCTCAAGCTCTACAATACTTTGAAGTCAAAAACAGAAATACTGGAATAACTTGTTGTGGAAGAATTACTCAATGTTCTATAAAAAATTACCAGGAGATGCAGAAAACCCTTACAAAATTAAAGTTTAATCTTAAAATTAAAGCTGTCGCAGCCAGAAAAATGTCTTCCCTGACTGCCAACAAGCTCTTTGTTCTTCTGCAGTTTATACAGTTGTTTTTCCCGCACTTATCCGATAACATTAGCATAACCAATCATGCTTGCTTGCTTTGTCTTTCTAGGCTAATCATCATCTGCCACACTGATTCCGTACAATACACTTAACCTATCACATTACACCACTATCATCTTCAGCATTAGCTCATCTACCAGTGATTTAACTCCCGGCACCTTCCCCTGCAACCGCAGGAGGTGCAAGACTTGCGCCCATACCTCCCCCCTCACCTCCCTCCAAGGCCCCAAAGGAAACTTCCATATCCGCCACAGATTCACCTG
>NC_057732.1:41019718-41033061 GCF_004010195.1 Chiloscyllium plagiosum | reverse complement strand
TCTGTCCTATCACCCTCACCTTGACCTTTTTCCACCTATCACATTTCCGACGCCCCTCCCCCAAGTCCCTCCTCCCTATCTTTTATCTTAGCCTGCTGGACAAACTTTCCTCATTCCTGAAGAAGGGCTTATGCCCGAAACGTCAATTCTCCTGTTCCCTGGATGCTGCCTGACCTGCTGCGCTTTTCCAGCAACACATTTCCAGCTCTGATCTCCAGCATCTGCAGACCTCACTTTCTCCTCAGTGATTTAACTAGCCTATCACAATGCACTACCATTATCTGTTACTGGAGCCCTGTAATATGATCCCAGGCAAGCATTACAACACTAAATTAACTACATAACTGCCAGAATAACTTCCATAAAACTCAATAGGTTTGCCTGCAGTTACGGGAATAAAGCAGAGTTACAGTTTCAGGTCCAGTGACTCTTCATCAGAACAGTTTTTTTTCAGATCTGCAGCACCCACAGTTCTTTGTTCTATTATGCTTTGAAGCTTGTGTTCCTGAAGAGGAAGCAATGATTAGTGGTAATGATCTGGACTAGCAATTCAGAGGCCCAGGCTAATGATTGGTTACATTGGGTTCATAGTCTAATGTGGCAAGTGATGAAATTGAAATGAAATTGATAAATCATGAAATCATTGTAATAACATGAAACATGTTCACTAGTGCCCTTTAGTGAAGGAAATCTGTTACCATTACATGGTCTGGCCTGTATGTAACTCCAGACTCATAGCAAAATGGTTGACTCATACATGTTTATGGAACTCAACTGTATCAACCTCCCATAGAAAAGTCAAACAGGAATGCAATTGAATGCATAGGGAATGACAGGAATTCACCCTTTTGCACCTGCGAAGTCCTCCTTATCAACAAATTTCCCCATAACCTGTTATACTCATAATTTTAGATTCATACCATATAAACAATTTCACATACACCACCATCACCATTCCTGACCTGTCCTTATCCTCGTCAATCTACCTGTCCATCCATGATGATAGTGGTAAGAGTAAACACTGCACAGTTCTTGTGGAAATTTTCTCCCATCTTTACAGTGAGGATATCCTCTAATGAATTGTGTGGACTGCCATCTTGCTAAATGGGTTCAATATTATACATATCTAACAATGCAAAGTTGGGCATCTTTGAGGAACTGTGGCCCATCAAGAACAACAGAAATGTATTGAACCTGAATTTGTAAATTCATGGTCTGGCACTCTACCATTATCATCAACCCATCAGATCAACCTTGCTCTGATGAAGAGTGCAAGAGGGCTTCCCAGAAGTAGGATCAGGCACACCTAAAAATGATGTGTCAACCCAATAAAGCTGCAAAGCAGGATTACTTGCATGTCAAACAGCATAAGCAGCAAATGATACGCAGGGCTAAGCAATCACACAACCAACAAGTCAGATCTAAGCTCTGCTGTCTGCCACATCTAGGTGAATGAAAGGTCGAATAAGAGGGTATGTTAGATGTGGCTGCAGAGTGACCAGCACTGGGAACTGAATATCAAAGGATGTTTGACATTTATGAGGGATAGGTGAAAGGAATAGAAGATAGAGCAGTGCAGATGATAAAGAATGGGAACAGTGTATTCATGAGAGAGAATCTCTGATCAGATGAAAAGGATGTAAGATTCTTTTATGTTCAGCAAACAGAAAAATATAGCAAGGGACAACAAACATTGATGGGAATGGTTTTGAGATCATCAAACTGTAGGGGTGATATAGGGTATGGTATAATCAGGAAGTTCGAAGTGCAGTAATCATAGGTAACATCATTTACATATGGACTGGATAAATGTAATGAGCACCAGTGATAGAGAGGAAGAATTCTTGGAATGTATTTCAGTAAGTTTTATGAGAAATAGTGACCAGGGTATGATAAAATTTCCCACAATGTTTGGAAAAGATGTAGTTCAATCTGAAATTAGGGTCTTAACTCTAAGCAAGAGTGGGGTAATCAATTTTGATAGAGAAATGGAGATACTGAATTTTTCTGATATGATGAGACCTTGACATGTGTTAATGTTCTAAAGGACCTGGGTATCCTTGTTCATAAGCCACTGATGGTTAGCATGAAGGTACAGCAAGCAATTCAGAAGCTAAACAGTATGCTAACCTTTATTGCATTGGGTTTTGAGTGTAGAAGCAAAAGACTTCCAAATCCCTCTATTGTGTAGCTATCTGCAGTCTTTATGGATGTTGTAGATCAATCATCTTAGTACCAGGACATTCCTGCTTGAGTGCCTCAAGATACTGTCCTCGACCCAAGCATCTTCAGTTGGATTATCAGCTGCCTTCCCCCTATCATATGTTCAGAAGTGGAGGGGGGGGGGGGAATATTCATTGATAATACCTCAATCTTAGGCACCATTTCTCACTCCTCAGATACAGAAGCAGTCTATGTATGTATGCAGCAAGATCTGGACAACACTCAACCTTTATACAGTTGCATTCCCCAATGGTCATTGCCTTTCTTAATACATATTAATAATCTAGACTGAGGTGTGGAGAGCACAATTTCAAAATTTCCAAATAACGCAAAATTTAAAAATGTTATGACCTATGGGGGAAATGTGATAGACTTCAAGAGGATATTGATAGGCTAGCGGATGAACAATCATATAGCAGACAAAATTTAAGGTAGAAAAGTACAAAGTGATTCATTTTGGTAAGAAGTATGAGGAAGGAAAATATTAAACAAAATTATAAAGGAAATGCATGAGAACCAGATTTAAGGTGACAGGCAAAAGAAGCAATGGCAACATGATGAAACCTCTTCTATGCAGTTAATCGTTAGGTTCTACAGGAATAGACCACTCATCCCATTGAGCCTGCTCTATCATTCAGTGCAATTAGGGCTAATTGAACATTTCAATATCTTTTGCATACACTATCCCCTTAACTCTCTGCGCCGTCGATTAAGAAGGGCTGAAAATTACATATTTTTGACTATGTCCAAGTTGCATTGAGTTTCTTTGGATAGATTTTTGCTGCCAGGCCAAGCAAGTTTTCACACTATATCATGCCATCTTCACCTGATGCACTACCAACTCCAAATCATTTTAACACACACCATTCCTGGAACAACTCACCACTCAGATATCTCAGAATTCACTAACATCTCTTGCACACATCCCATCTTTGAAATCCTTGTGAACCAAGCCAAGCACTGTGAATCTGGAGCTGTCCTGCACAGTTTCTGACATTTGTCCTGGACATGGCAGACAAGGACAATTTAGTGTACTGTTTTGCTGAGAGGGACCTGCAGGTCTTACTGGATGAGGTAAGGCAGAAGCAGGATTTTCTCTTTCCCCAGCATTCAGACCACAAAATCAGACCATGCCAGCCTATTCTGAGGTTTCCAACTGGATTTAAGCCGTCTCAGTCATCTAAAGGAATGCCAAACACTTTAGGAAGAAGGTCACTCCATCAGTGTAAGTGGTACCATCTTCTTTCTGATTCCTCACATTCACTCTATTTCTGCTACTGTACCCACCTCACACTGAGGCTCATGCTGCACCATTCTCATTATTTCTTGTAATATCTTCTCTCACTCACTCTATACCCACCCCACATTAATCCTACCTGTCATCTGTGTTCCCCAATCACTCACTTGGAATAAAATTCCACTTGCACCAAAGGTAACAGCTGTGCTATCTTCTTTCATTTCTCTTAATACCTGCCTCTGTTGAATTCCAGAAGAAAAGCATCTTACAATAGAATGATTGAAAACGGGTGACGAACTGTCCAATATTCAACTCCTCACCTCTTATGTGAAGACCATTCTGAATCTGACCACCCTGAGCAGTTGACTGTCGATGTCAAAGTCCCTGGACGGTCTTTGGAGGCTTCATTTAACTTACTGTGCCCCTGACGGAGGGCTATCCCCCTTGACTTGACTGAGTACTGTTTATAATCGTGACAAACTTCTTGCCTTCATGTCTGCCTTAAATGGCAAGATAGAAGTGATATTGCTGACTGCGGTGATAAAGTGCAGGAACTCAGAGTCTGAGAGTCGTGGAGCCAGTTTGAATTGTGGCTTTGTGGAATTGGGTAATTATTTGAAGAGAAAACATTTGCAGGACTATGGAGAATGACTGGGGGAGTGAGACTAACTAAATTGCTCTTACAGAGAGCTGACAAGGACAAAATGGGCCCAATTGCCTTATTCTGTGTTGTTATTATTCTTTGATCCTATGAATTACCTAGTCGGTACTGTAAATTTCATCTATCTCAATGTATTTTAACATACTAAAGTTAACTCTGATTTCTCTCCACAGATACTTCCAGACCTGCAGAGCTTTTCCAGCAATTTCTACTTTTGTCTCTATTTTAATATAATTTCTAGTCTCCCTATCTTGTGCATGTGCTTTATTCAAATGTGACTGTTTTGTGCGTTTAATCATTTTCAGTTGGAGTCCCTAGAAGGCGCTCAGCATGTTCCCCAACTCTGCGAACTGTACATTCAGAGTAACCAAATCTGCAGCTTACTGCCCTTGTCCAGCAACTTGCAGCTGTGTGTTCTTGATGCTTCAGACAACACGGTTCTTTCCCTCACTGACACTGTGCATGTTCTCGGAAGCCTGAGGAGACTAAAGAAGCTGAAACTCAAAGTAAAGATAGTTACCTTCCTTCAGAGTTTTTTATTCCACGAATCTTGCTTCTTAGGTTAAATTTTGGGAAATTTGGTGATATCCATGAAAATACAAACAAGAAGGTGTAGAATGTCCTGACCACATGGAACAGGCTAAAGGTGCTAACTGGCCCACTGCTATATTCCTGTGTTCCCAACAACTAGGTTACACTCGTGCGAAGTCAATATTATTATCATAACTGTTAACCAACATCCTGCAGTCAGAATACATCTTGGTCAGAACATAAAGGTCAGAATCTATCTACTGAGGTAGCAGTCTCTGTATGTTAAGTATGAAGAAGTAGTAGCACTCAAATAGCCATTTTGTTTTAACAAAAAGTTTATTAAAAATCTCTGTCCAGTCAACAGTCCAGTCCTTGCAGTGCCCAGTAGTTATGGAAGTCCAACAAGCACCACATGCTCCTTCTCCAAGTCATTCAGATTTGGAGGGACCGCAGAAGAGAGGCAGACAGTGACCATCTTAAAAGCTGTGTCAATCTGGAGTTGAATTTTATCACAGGCATACATTTCAAGCTTTCTTGCCAATCACTTGAGAAACAACTTTCTGCAATGAGCTGTAATGATCTGTTTGGGAACAGATGTCTATGTCACATTAGCTGTTGATGTTTAAAGATACTACACTGACACTCTCTGTCCTCCGTAATCTTGTGGATTATGTACTTGTTTATGTACTACGTGTTAGAGTGTGATCTCACATCAACTCAGGATATTTCAAAAGAACAAGTGATTCGCTAAGATGAAAGAGAATAGAAACCTATAAATTTATGAAGGGGTTGATACAGTAAGCATCGAGGAAATGTTTCTGGTTATGTGAGATTTCTAAAACTAAGGATCACAAAACTTAAGGAAGTCACTAATAAATTTTTAAAAAGGAATTAAAGAGAAACTTCTTTGCCTAGCAAGTGGTTGAAATGTGAAACATATGGCCACATTGGGTATTTGAGACAAATAGCTTTTGGTACATTTAAGGGGGAGTTAGGTAAATACATGAACAAGGAAGGAATAGAAGATTATAGGGTTAAAGTTAAAAATCACACAACACCAGGTTATAGTCCAACAGGTTTAATTGGAAGCACACTAGCTTTCGCTCCGAAAGCTAGTGTGCTTCCAATTAAACCTGTTGGACTATAACCTGGTGTTGTGTGATTTTTAACTTTGTACATCCCAGTCCACCACAGGCATCTCCAAATCAGGGTTAAAGTTGATAGGGTTAGACGAAGAGGGATGTGAAGAGGATAATGTGGGGCATAAATGCTACCACAGATCAGCTGGGTCATACAGCCTATTTTATTGCTGTGAATTCTATACCATCTATGAAAATGTGGGTAGGAGTTTCTTATTCCCAGCTACAGGAATAAGAGATGCATCAAAAAGAAAGACAAGGAGAGATAGCACACAGAACTAACTCATGCATTGCTATGATCTCGATCAGTGAATGTTCCTGTGAATGCCTTGTAAGCAAAATGACTGCCATACAGTGGCAAAAGCCCTGTGAAATTTAGATATTCTTCTGAAACTGTTTTGCTGCAGAAATAGAACATAACAGATATATTTAAAATTCTTGCTCAGGGCAATCCCTTAACCCAAGACAAAGGCTACAGCACAGCCTTCAGGCAATCCACTACAACTGAAATTCTGGACAGTGTTCTCCTGAGAGATCAGTACACATATGGGTCACTGTTTGCACCACATGTAGATGTACAAATGCAAACAAAGGAGGACCTGCAAGAGAAAGCACGATTGGCGATACAGAGCAAAATGCAAGGGAAACGAAGTGAAACTGAAAGTGCCATACATTACCTTCACAGCAAGATACTGTAAGTAAACACTTGCACTGCAACCTTACTTCTTTATTAATACTTTTACTCTGTGATCAGAAATTAAATTCTCAGAGCTCCCACTTCCTTGAAACTTGCTCCAAGAAGTTGACTTATGTCTTTTGTACCAAATAATTCTTTACTGCTCCAAAGCATTTAACTTTCTATAAAGTCAAATCCATTAATGATTAAATAATCAACATGTATCTTGGGAGAAGCTTCAGATCCCTGTTTTGCACTTACAATAGGTTGATAAATGGTTATTGACTCATCTCTAGCCTCCAATCTCATTTATAGTCAATCTTGATTTTATTGATACCACCAAGGTCAAATTGCTTCTCTGAACTTTCTCCTCTTGTTTAGTTTACGCTTCAAAGACACTTACACCCTGCTTTGCCATGTAGAAATAAAGATTGATTACATCAATTCAAATGCATTCCTTCTAAGTACTTCAAAATTACTTAGAATTAAAAGAGTTTACAGCAAAGAAGCAAGCCATTCAGTCCAACTGATCCACACAGGCATTTATGCTTCAAACAAACCTCCTCCCAACTCCCTTCATCTAATGCTATTATAATTTCTTTCTGTCCGTGTGTTAATGCAGCTTCCCATTAGGTGTAGCTGTACTATTTGCTTGACATACTCTTTATGATGATGAATTCCACATTGCAACTGCTCTCGCTAAAAGGTTTCTCCTGCATTCCTTATTGGATTTATCATGACTCATACATTATACATTTACAATCTCTAGTATTGATCTCCTGCAAATAGATATACTTCTTCACTGCTGACCGATCAACTCCTTTATAAATTTAATTGTGAAACTGTGCAACTCCTCTAAGTTTTTCCTTCATTTCACAGAGTTTGAAAACCCAAGTTTGATGTCACAGAATGACAGAATTGTTACAACTTAGCAGAAGGCCTTGGTCGATCATTTCTGCACAAGCATCATTACATAATGCCAATCTCCTGCCTTTTCTCCAAACCCTTCTCTATGATTTCTTTCCAAGTAATCATCCAATGTCCTCTTGAATGCTTCACTTGAATCTCGCTTTTCTCACATCACTTTTGTTTCTTTTGCACATCACTTTGAAGGTGTCCACCCCTCCTCAACTGTTGATCTATTGATCTATCTTGTCTTGATTCTTACACTTCCCTTCTTTTGTAATATTTTGTTATGAATCTTATAAAGGTTTTGAATCGATTCCGTTCCTGGAATAGTCCATTCAGACACTGAGATTGAGCAGTGCTGCTTTATGCATCCTTCTCTGACTGCAAATACACTAATCCCATTGTTAAATTGCCTGTAACATTGAATATGATTCAATGGGATGAGTATATTTGCAACCCTGAGAAATAACTAACCAATGGACCAGGAGGAAATGAGTGTTGGGAAAGGGTCATTGAGCTACAGCACCGGTTAAGACTGAGATTTGAACCACTGGCTTTACCTCCACATTCCAATCTAATTTATTTATTTAACTGTTCACTTCCTTACTTTACCATCTCAACCCCAGGCATACCACAGTGTCTTACCAGACATAGTACAATGTCCCATCATCGAAATCAAGGTAGTGCCAACTGATGATGACCCTCCATCACATTTCCTCTTTCCCTCACATGCTGTATCATCTTCCCTTTATATGTTGCAACCCCTTTCAAAGTTGTTATCCTCTTTGCATCTCAGAATGCAAACTCAAATTCCCATAGTTGACCCCTAATAACACCTTCTTGATTTTGAGTGGACAGACCTCCAGGATTGATCGTGGCTCATCCCCTTTCCCAATCTGGATGGACAGCCCAAAGGATGAGTGAGGTAAAAACAATGACTGCAGATGCTGGAAACCAGATTCTGGATCAGTGGTGCTGGAAGAGCACAGCAATTCAGGCAGCCTGTCCTCGGATGCTGCCTGAATTGCTGTGCTCTTCCAGCACCACTGATCCAGAAAGGATGAGTGAGCAGACTCCTGACTGTTGTATGCAGCTCTCCCACTGACTTAGCATGACTCTATGATCTGGTCAGCACTTAACCCATAGGATGACAGTGCCTGATTCCTCTGATTTTTATGACATAAACCCTGTGAACTTGACAGCCCAAAATAGCTGAATGACCATGTCCAACCCCATGGACTGAGAGTGGATGTTCCCCTTTACTGTGCTGGAACCCTGTGACTGAGGGCTATTTTCCTTGTCTTGACTGAGAACAATTCCATTAGACGTTGAGACAAGCCTATTTGGTTGAAGCACATTCTGTGTTTGCTATGTAAATTGATGGTTCATACTGCAGGCATAGATTGATGAAGCACAGTGAAGTACAACAACATGTCTTCCCATTTGACTGATCATTGCTGACAACAACCAGCTGCCTGGCTTGTGTCTGCACAAGCACGACAAAAGTACGATCTCTAGCTGAGATGGCACAAAAAGGCAAGGTAAGGCAAGACAAGGAAAAGCTGTGATGCTGTGAGCATCCAAGCAGGCATAATGTGAGTGAGCAGCAAGAGTGTGAGCAAGGAGATATAAATTGCACCTTGTTGAGTCTATGAGATGAATGCCTGACTTGTCCTAGCAGCAGAATTACAGTGCTAAGTACTAGTATGCTTCAAAGTGCAGCACAGAAGTGCAAAACCATAATGTAAGTGCTTCAGAGATGTGCCATGATGGTGCAGATGGCTGGTGTATGCCTGATGCCAAAGTCTGAACTGACAATGAATAATTAATCTGTTTTTATTTAGTATTGATTAGTTTGTTGCCCATTTTCTGGAATGCTTTTATTTTTACTTTTGGATTTCAGACTTTTCTTCTTTCCTCCTAGTTGAGAAAAGTGTTTCTGTACTTTAATTGTGCAAATGCGTTTCATGTCTATGCATATTCACATCTATTAAAATGTCCATAATATTCTCCATTTTCCCACCTATACTCCCTTTTTTTGATGATAGTGGTCCACTGATACTTTACTCAATTTTGAACTTAGTGAATGTTTGTAGCCAAACCCACTTCTGTCCTCACCTGTGATCACTTGCGTAGAGTGAGGTCCCTTGTGCAGTAATTTGAAGAAGAATTCTCTTTAACTAAGGGGCAATGTGAGCTGGTATAGCTGTTTAACCTTTGTGATTAGATACAGATTAAGGAATGGACCAGAAACCTTCCTGGGGTGAAAATCTCAGCATTGTATTTAAACATAAAATGTTTTATTTCCATTCAAAGGACTTTAATGCTATTAGATTACAAGATCATAAAACACAAGAGCAGAAATTAGGCCATTTGGCCCATCGAGTCTGCTCTGCCATTCAATCATGGCTGATAGGTTTCAAAGGAGAAAGTGAGGGCTGCAGATGCTGGAGATCAGAGCTGAAAATGTGTTGCTGGAAAAGCGCAGCAGGTCAGGCAGCATCCAAGGAACAGGAGAATTGACATTTCGGGCGTAAGCCCTTCTTCAGGAATGAGGACTCATACCCGAAACGTCGATTCTCCTGCTCCTTGGATGCTGCCCGACCTGCTGCGCTTTTCCAGCAACACATTTTCAGCTCTGATAGGTTTCAAAACCCCATTTTCCCACTTTCTCCCTGTAATCTTTGATCCCCTTGGCAATCAAGAAGTTATCGATCTCTGTTTTAAATATACTCAATGATCTGGCCTCCACAACCTTCTGTGGCAATGATTTCCACAGGTTCACCACTCTCCATTCTAAACAGTCTTCCCTTTACTCTAAAGCTCGATCTTTGTCTCTTCTGCTAATGGAAACATCTTCTCAATGTCCACTCTGTCCAGGCTGTTCAGTATTCTGTAAGTTTCAATCCAATCCCTCCTCATCCTTCTAAACTCCATCGAGTATAGTCCCAGAGTCCTCAAATGTTCCTCATATGTTAAGTCTTCCTGGGACCTATCTTGTGAACTTTCTCTGGATCCGCTCCAGGGCCAGTGCATCGTTCCTGAGGTATGGGGCCTAAAATTGCTCACAGTACTTTAAATGTGGTTTGAACAGAGCCTTATAAAGCCTCAGAAGTACATCCTTGCTTTTATATTCTAGTCCTCTCGAGATGAGAGACAGAGGGTGGTGGTGGAGGGTTGCTTTTCAGACTGGATGCCTGTGACCAGTGGTGTACCACAAGGAATGGTGCTGGGTCCACTGCTTTTTGTCATTTATACATATGATTTGGATATGAACATAGGAAGTATAGTGAGTAAGTTTGCAGATGACACCAAAATTGGAGGTGTAGTAGACAGCGAAGACTTTTACCTTAGAGTAAAACGGGATCTTGACCAGATGGGCAAATGGGCCGAGGACTGGCAGATGGAGTTCAAATTTAGATAAATGTGAGCTGCTGCATTTTGGTAAAGCAAACCTTAGCAGGACTTATACACTTAATGGTAAGGTCCTGGAGAGTGTTGCTGAACAAAGAGACCTTGGTATGCAGGTTCATAGTTCCTTGAAAGTGGAGTCGCAGGTAGATAAGATAGTAAAGAAGGCATTTGGTTTGCTTTCATTTATTGGTCAGAGTATTGAGTACAGGAGTTGGGAGGTCGTGTTGCGACTATACAGGACATTGGTTAGGCCACTTTTGAAATATTGTGTACAATTCTGGTCTCCTTCCTATTGGAAGACTATTGTGAAACTTGAAAGGGTTAGAAAAGATTTACAAGGATGTTGCAGGGTTGAAGGATTTGAGCTATAGGGAGAGGCCAAATAGGCTGGGGCTGTTTTCCCTGGAGCGTCAGAGACTGAGGGGTGACCTTATAGAGGGGCGACCTTATAGCGGGCATGGATGGAATAAATAGACAAGGTATTTTCCCTGAGGTGGGGGAGTCCAGAACTACAGGTCATAGTTTTAGGATTAAGGGGGGAAAGGTATAAAAGGGACCTAAGGAGCAACTTTTTCACACAGAGCATGTATGGAATGAGCTTCTAGAGGAAGTGGTGGAGGCTGATACAATTACAACATTGAAAAGGCATCTGGATAGGTATATGAATAGGAAGGGTTTGGAGGGATATGGGCCAAGTGCTGGCAAATGAGACTAGATTAGGTTAGGATATGTGGTCAGCATGGGTCGAGAGTGTGGTGCTGGAAAAGCACAGCGGGTCAGGCAGCATCCGAGTATCTGGAAAATTGATGTTTCAGGCAAAAGCCCTTCATCAGGAATGAGCTGGGAGCCTCGGGGGGTGGCGAGATAAATGGGAGGGGGTGGAACTGGGGGCAAGGTAGCTACGAGAGCAATAGATGAATGGAGGTGGGGATAATGGTGATAGATCAGAGGGGAGGGTGGAGCAATTAGGTGGGAAGGAAGATGGACAGGTATGCCTGTCTCTATGTTGGCTACATGGAAAAGTCTATCTTCCGGAGTTACACCGGCACCACTCCCCACCTTTTTCTCCGCCACATTGATGACTGCATTGGCACCACCTCATGCTCCCACGAGGAGATTGAACAGTTCATCAACTTCACCAACACATTCCACCCCGACCTTAAATTCATCTGGACCATCTCCGACACCTCCCTCTCCTTCCTGGACCTCTCCATCTCCACCAACAGTGACTGACTCAAAACTGACATTTTCTACAAACCCACTGACTCCCACAGCTACCTGGATTACACCTCCTCCCACTCTGCCTCCTGCAAAACTGCTATCCCTTATTCCCAATTCCTCCGCCTCCACCGCATCTGCTCCCAAAAGGACCAGTTCCACCACAGAACACCAGATGGCCTCCTTCTTCAAAGACCACAATTTCCCCTCCCACGTGGTTGAAGATCCCCTCCAGCGTATTTCATACACTTCCTGCACATCTGCCCTTGAACCCCACCCCTCCAACCGCAACAAGGACTGAACCCTCCTGGTTCTCACCTTCCACCCCACCAAGGTCCGTATACATCACATCATCCTCCATCATTTCCACCACCTACAAACAGACCTCACGACCAGACATATATTTCCCTCCTTACCCCTATCCACTTTTCATAAAGACCATACCTCTGCAACTGCCTTGTCAGGTCCAAGCCCACCAACAACCCACCCTCCTCTCCTGGCACCTTCCCCTGCCACCGCATGAATTGCAAAACCTGCACCCACACCTCCCCCCTCACCTCTGTCCAAAGCCTCAAAGGGGCCTTCCACATCCATCAAAGTTTCACCTGCACTTCCAAGCGTCATTTACTGTATCCGTTGCTCCTGATGTGATCGCCGCTACACTGGGGAGACTGGACACCCACTCGCAGAGTGCTTCAGAGAACATAGAGTCATAGAGATGTACAGCATGGAAACAGACCCTTCGGTCTAACCCATCCATGCCGACCAGATATCCCAACCCAATCTAGTCCCACATGCCAGCACCCAGCCCATATCCCTCCAAACCCTTCCTATTCATATACCCATCCAAATGTCTCTTAAATGCTGCAATTGTACCAGCCTCCACCACATCCTCTGGCAGCTCATTCCATACATGTACCACCCTCTGCGTGGAAAAGTTGCCCCTAGGTCTCTTTTATATCTTTCCCCTCTCACCCTAAACCTATGCCCTCTAGCTCTGGACTCCCGACCTCAGAGAAAAGACTTTGTCTATTTATCCTATCCATGCCCCTCATAATTTTGTAAACCTCTATAAGGTCACCCCTCAGCCTCCGACGCTCCAGGGAAATCAGCTCAACCTGTTCAGCCTCTCCCTATAGCTCAAATCCTCCAACCCTGGCAATATCCTTGTAAATCTTTTCTGAATCCTTTCAAGTTTCACAACATCTTTCCGATTGGAAGGAGACCAGAATTGCACACAATATTCCAACAGTGGCCTAACCAATGTCCTGTACAGCCACAACATGACCTCCCAACTCCTGTACTCAATACTCTGACCAATAAAGGAAAGCATAC
>NC_057732.1:40992175-41019321 GCF_004010195.1 Chiloscyllium plagiosum | reverse complement strand
ACCTGAGGAGCTCCACCCTCCCCTCCGACCAACACCATTACCCCCACCTCCATCCACTTATTGCACTCTCAGCTATCTTCCCCCAGCCCCACCCCCTCCCATTTATCTCTCCACCCCGAGGCTCCCAACCTAATTCCTGATTAAGGGCGTTTGCTTGAAATGTCGATTTTCCTGCTCCTCAGATGCTCCCTGACCTGCTGTGCTTTTCCACCACCACACTCTTGACTCTAATCTCCAGCATCTGTAGTCCTCACTTTCGCCTATGTGGTCGGTGTGGATGAGTTGGGCCAAAGGGTCTGTTTTCATGCTATACATTTCTATGACTCTATGAAAGACAACATTGTTTTTGCCTTCCTCACTGCTGATTCAACCTGCAAGTTTACCTTAAAAGAATCCTAGACTATGACTCTGAAGTCTCTTTGCATTTAGATTTCTGAATTTTCTCCCCATTTAGAAAATAGTCCATGCTTCTATCCTTCCTGCGAAAATACATGACTTTACACTTTCCCACGTTATATTTCAAGTGCTACTTCTTTGCCCACTCTCCTAACCTGAATAAATCTTTCTGCAGCCTCCCCCACCTCCTCAATACTACCTGCCCCTCCACCTATATTTGTAGCATCTGCAAATGTAGTCAGTATGCCCTCAGTTCCTTCATTCAGATCATTAATGTATACAGTGAAAAGTTTTGTTCTGAATACCGGCCCTTGTGGAACATCATTAGCCATGGGTTTCCATCCTGAGAAGGACCCTTTCATCCCCACTCTCTGCTTCTGCCAGACAGCCAATCCTCTATCTGTGCTAGTACCTGGCCTCTAACACACAGGCCCTTATCTCACACAGCAGCCTACTGTGCGGCACCTTTTCAAAGGCCTTCTGGAAGTCCAGATTGATAACATCGATTGGCTCTTCTTGGTCTAACCTGCTCATTAGCTCTTCAAAATATTCCAACAGATACGTCAGGCATGATCTCCCCTTGATGGAATCATGCTGACTTTGCCCTATTTTACCATGCATTTCCAAGTATTCGGACATCTCATCCTTCATAATGGACTCCAAAATCTTACCAACAACTGAGGTCAGGCTAATCAGCCTATAATTTCCCATCTTTTGCTTTGCTCCCTTCTTAAACTGGGGGGGGAGGGGGGGGGGGTTCATTATCAATTTTCCAGTCCTCTGAGACCCTCCCTGACTCCAGTCATACCTGAAAGGTCACTATTGAAGCCTCCACTATATCTCCATGTAAAGCGGTCATTGAGAGATGTGTTTAAGTTCTTATATCTTTATTATCCCTGGCACTATTTTGAAGAAAAGAAGAGCAAAGCTCCTTCAACAGCACCTTTGAAACCTGTGAGCTTCACCACCTAGGAGGACAAGGGCAGTAGGTGTATGGGACTGCTACCACCTGCACGTTTCCCTTCATTCCACACACCATCCTGATGGGGCAGTCTATTGCAGTTCCTTCATTGTGGTTGGGTCAAAATCCTGGAACCCCATTTACAACAATACTGTTGGCCACTTAACCCATATATACTGCAGCAGATTGAGAAGACAGCAAATCACAACACTTTCAAGAGCAATTGGGGATGTGTGATAAATTCTGGCCTAATCAGTGATGGTTATATCCCATGAATAAACTCATAAAACACAAAATAATTTATCACTGATATTCTGTCCAATACTTATTGCTTATCAACATCACTGAAGAAAATATTATCTGGTCATTGTCACATTGTTGTTAATGGGAACTCACTGTGTAATTTTGCATGTCCTATATTGTATCTGTGGCTACACATCAATAAATGAATTTTCTTGGCTGCAAAAATCTTGAAAGTTGAGTTAATGAACAATGCTATATAAATAAATGTAAATTCTATTTTTGAAAGGGTTTTGGAAACACATTCATTCGCAACTTTCAAATCAGAGTGAATGCAGATTTGAAAAGGCAAGGTTTGTAGGGCTTTTGTGAAAAGCAGGGATTGAGACTATTTGACTTTTTTTAAAGAACCAGCACAGATATGACAGTATTTAACAAAACTAAAAGAGACCATTCAGCCTATGACTGACTTTTATCATTTCCATGTCCTTTGCTTGGATCTCAACAGTGCCAGACCAGAAGGTGGATAAGGGTGAGGGAAGTCATGAGGTCTGTCATAGTCCATACATGCAATAATATTCCTCTCTGATACATCATCCATTTCCGGCACAATTCCTGGACTTCTGCCTCCTCTACTCTACCCATTCCAATGTGTTTACCCTTCTTCGTGTAAAGAACTGTAGTCCAAAATTTTGGTTGTAGATATGAGCTATTATGAATTGGCATGCCTAATGCCTCACCTTTGTAACCCCATATTGATGCATTTCACAGGAACCTTCAAAAAGGACAGTTGGATTACGAAGACAACTTAACAATGGAGTTGGAAGCATACAACAGGTACTTCTAGCAGATCCCCAAATCCTTCAAGGAATTGAAATGTTTTAGTTAGTATTTGCAAAGTCAGAAAGCATACACACCACTTTTTATAGTTCAATAGGTTTATTTGAAATCAAAAGCCTTCAGATCCCTGCTCCTTTGTCAGGTGAAGTATCAGGTCAGGTCAGCACTCTGAAAGCTTGTGATTTCAAATAACCCTTTTGGACTATAACCTGGTGTCATGTTACTTTTGACCTTGCCCACATTAGTCCAACATCGGTACCTCCACATCACTAATATTTGCAAACATCATTAAAAAATACCCACTTATGAATCTAAATATTAGCAATTTTTGAATTGCAAGAAAATAGTCAATATTAAATTGTTATAATTCTAGTTTACTCTACATTGGAGGGAATTTAGAGGTGGCTATAGCCTCAAGGGCAGCTAGGATTTTTTACTCGGACCCTTTGATGATGTTCTTCTTTAAGCACCTCTTTTCCGCAATGACCAAATACCTTTCCTGGAGAAACTAGGGTAACCTGAACCTTATTTGCTGGACATCAACTAAACAAGATCTGATTATCTGTCTGTACTACATCCAGCTTGATCTTACTTTAGATTAGTTTACAGTTACCCTCCACGGTGTCATATAAGGATATATTTCCAGAGAGGAGAAAGTGAGGTCTGCAGATGCTGGAGATCAGAGCTGAAAATGTGTTGCTGGAAGGGCTGAAGAAGGGCTTATGCCCGAAACGTCGATTCTCCTGTTCCCTGGATGCTGCCTGACCTGCTGCGCTTTTCCAGCAACACATTTTCAGCTATATTTCCAGAGATGTAACAACAGTGTTGCTGGTTTTCACTTGGTTATGTCACAATTCTCTCTCTGTTCAATCCAAGTAACAGAAACACTGCTTCAAAATGTATTAGGTCTTGTACCAGTGTGACCATCATGAGTATGTGGAATACACTGTGCTCATTATTGGAGTATTTTTGGTGCTGAACCTCACTCACAAAACCTGCCTGTGTACATACCAGGGCCTGTTATGCCACACAAATTAATTATCTTCATCTATAGTTATTCCTGGGTGTTTCTCCAGAACTTTTTGTTATTGGTGTAAATTGATGTGCTATTAGTTTGTTTGTTTGAAACTGTTCTATGCATTCCAAACTGTGGAAAAAAAAAATTAACTTTCTTCCAGGTTTTACATCAGGTAAATTGATGTTCTATTAATTGATGCTGGGATTTTCTATTCAGCATGTTTTATAACGTCCTGCCCTTCCAAACCACAATTTTCAGCCAATTAATTTCATTAGTTGGAAATTTAAATACTGGAGGTATTGGATTTTTGCAATGAAAGCTCCACTTCAGTTAAGTCTCAGAATGGAAGATTGCCAGACTTTTGCTTCTCCAATCCCATCTATAACAGGAGTTCTAAAATATAAAATCTCAGCATTTGGCTTTTAGTTGAATAGGCATAGGTACAGGAGGAAGCAGTTCACTCAATAAATCCACTTGGTTAGATCATAACTGATCTGTACCTCAACTTGATTTGATTTTCTTTGCTTCAAATTCCTTGATACCATCATCTAACAAAAAACTATTGATCCTAGATTGCTTTAAATGTTAAAGTTACTCATCTTCCAACATTGCCATTAGTTTCACAAATCTGGATCAAATCCCTCTAAGTCTACTTTTCTGCAATGAAAATATAGTTATTTGAGTATTTCCTTACATCTAAGAGACTTTAGTCCAAACCTGCATCTTGTTCCACTTTTCAAGAATATTTACAAAGCAATCATTCTGAGGACAGATGTTATTCACATTGGCCCTAATATCCAGGTTGGATGGATCATTTACCAACTTTAAAAGCGAGAAGGAAGTTTGTTATGATGCATTCGTAATGTCCCTGCCTCTGAGCCAGGCAGCCTGGGTTGAAGTCTCATCTGCTTCAAAGGTAACATGTGAACAGGTTAATTAAACCCATCTATGAGAGAAAGGGAGAGGGCTAGCACTCGTTAGTCTGGTGGGATTCCAGCTTTTGGGTGTGAACATGTCAATTTTAATGTTTCCATTAATTGTGTAGCAGAAATAAATCAAAACCCCTGACATTTTCTCTCAGGTATTTAGACATAATTCCCACTGAAGATTACCATAGCATTGATCCCAAGAAGGTTCCGTATGCCATGGAAAGATACATGTTCACTCACTTTTGGGAAAGATGGGATCAAGGGAAGCGAAGGCAAGAAAATCATCCATTCAGAAACCTGAGAAAACCAGATGAGGTAAGACCAAGCCTCTGGGCCTCAATCTTTATCTGGGCAGACAGTTCACTTTTTACTTTATATTAGTAAACTTTACTGTCTGTGCTTATTACCGAACTGAGAAATATTGCTGCATAAATGTATTTGATTGGTATATTTGGCCATTCTTTCCCTGGTTACATCCTCCATTGAAATGGTCATGAGGATTCAAAGACAGGATGGAATCCTAAATGGGCCTGAATAATATTGGCTATGGTGGAAAATTTGGCAGAATCATGTAAGAAGTCAGGTTGGAAACAACTCACTGTGTCTTTTAACAGATACAGGCATCGAGGCAAGATTCTCTCTGGGCAGCAGTGAGTTGTGTATTGGGAGGCATGTTTGCTTGTTAACAACATTATTAGTTCTACATCTTGCCTCATATTTATGCAGCTGACTATTACGCCATCCAAGGTGGAAGTCATGAATCCTCGATGTGGAGGTCAGAATGGGTACCAAAGGACTTCCATGTTGAACATCAGGCACCAGCAGATGGCAGCTAGGGTCAGACCAAGCTGGTATGGTCTGATGTTGTGGCCTCTACTATTGGTCCTGGGAAAAGAAGACATCCCATCTTTGCACCTCCCTGTTCACCAAGATGATTAGGGGTTTAGATAGGGTCGACAGTGAGAATCTCTTTCCACGTATGGAGTCAGCTATTACAAGGGGGCATAGCTTTAAATGAAGGGGGGGTAGGTATAGGACAGATGTTAGGGGTAGGTTCTTTACTCAGCGAGTCGTGAGTTCATGGAATGCCCTGCCAGTAGCAATGGTGGACTCTCCCTCATTATGGGCATTTAAGCGGGCATTGGATAGGCATATGGAGGATAGTGGGCTAGTGTAGGTTAGGTGGGCAACATCGAGGGCCGAAGGGCCTGTACTGCGCTGTATTCTTCTATGTTCTATGTTCTAAGACCTCCATGTCCCTTTTGGCAAAGTGGGGTGCCAATTTTCTATTTCTGCCATTTCAGGACAACAGTCAGGAACTGTGTGAGGCTGCTCCAGACTGACAGTGCTGGTCCAGGTATATATTGACCTTTTAAAGATGCTTCTGGCACCAGGTTCATTGAGATGTTCCAGATAAAGCAAACTGTTGAAAAGGACTAGAATCAGATGAGAGTGGCCTAATAATATCATAGTAGTTGTATCATAGAATCCCTGCAGTGCAGGAAAAGGCCACTCAGCCCATTGAGTTTGCACTGAGCCTTCGAAGAGCATCCTACTGAGAGCCAGCTCCCCATCCTATTGCTGTAACTTTGTATTTACCATGGCTAATCCACCCAAACCGCACATCCGTGGATATTACAGGACAAATTAGCATGGTCAATCCACCTAACCTGCACATCTTTGGACTGGAGCAACTGGCGAAAACTCATGCAGACATGGGGAGAACATGCAAGTTCCATACAAAGACTGTGGAGACACCGACATAGGGGTGGTGTAGGTAAAGAGGTGAGATTATTAAGATGTGGTGAGAAAACCCACTACCCACACAGTTAGAAACCTGACAAAAGTGACACCTAACCAAAAAAAAGATAAGATTCAGCCCACTGTAATTACCTTAAGTAGCTTCACACATATAAGGACAATATAATGTAATCTCACATTCTTGACATGGAGTTAGTAACCAAATGAAATTTCATTATGATGCTGTCTGCAAATTCCTATATAGTGAAGTTAATGGATGGATGAAAAATCTTGTGGCTGAAAGATAAACTGAGCTATTAAGCAGAGGAGGACTGACCATCATAAACTGCAAGATTTCCTTGTATCCCCCATAAATAGTTCCATAGCTTTGCATTTCAGCATGCCTATTGGGTTCTTGTAAGCTTCAAAAGAACCTCACATTATTTTGAAGCAAGTCAGTCTTTCCTTTACAGTCAGACAAGTTGATATTTATATTATATCTTTTAGTGTATTAAATATCCTAAGATGCTTCACAGAAGCAACTATCAAACAAAATTTGACACCACAGGATGTAAAGAGATAATATGATAAATAGCCATAAACTTGGTCAAAGAGATACGTTTTATACAGTATCTTAAAAGAGGCTGAGAGATTTATGGAGGGAATTTCAGAGCCTAGAGCCCATGCAGCTGAAGGCACTGCCATCAATAAAGATTGATTAAAAGCAGGACTGTGCAAAAGGCCAGAATTGGTGGAAAGCAGAGATCTGAGAAACCTGTAGGGTTGGAGAATGTCATAGAGAGTGTGAGGTACAAAGCCATGGAAGCATTTGAAAGCAAACACAGAATTTCAAAATCAAACATTGTTTTATGAGGACCTAATGTATGTTGTGAATGGAATCTTTTAAAATTTAGGATAGGGCATAACAATTTTGGATGAGTTCAAGTTTATGGACAATATAACAAGGTTATGCCAGCAGCACAAAGCATCACAGGGTCAAAACAGCAAGAGATAAATTTTGGAACGATATGCAACAGTTCATGTGTTTTATACTTGGAATGGATTCCATGTGAGCTAGTTAGGAATCAGTATTTGGACTTAATTAAAAGATGTTTGTAAGGTTTGATGGATGGATGTAAGTTTTTTTGGATGACTGATCTTACACAGGCTGAGTGATAGTCTTCATCTGATTTAATTTGCTTCAAATTTGCTTAGACATTTCACCTGCTGGGAGATGGGTGTTGTTTCTATATTGGTGCTATTGACTCCTGCCTTTACCTGTGTATATTTTGTCACTGCTTGTATATGGAATTTAATAAAAGGCTAATCAGACACATCAATTCATCCAGATTATTTATTGCTTTCGAGAGTTGTGCTGACAGAGCCCCAGGCCCTCAATACTTATGAACTGTTTAAGGTATGAGCACAAATAAGGGTCAGAAATCCTTAGTACACACCTACACCTCCAATAGACATCTTTTTAATTAGAAACTTGGAGGAATATTATGCCATAATACTTTCCCACACATTTGTCTTGTATCTAGAAGCTGGAAGTGATCCCAGAATGGAGGAAACAGGTATTGCTAAAATAACAGAACAAAGAGAGCCTGTAGAACGGTTTGAACAGTGACATAGCTTGAGGAAAAATAGCATCCAATACATTTGTACTTTTTATGGTGCTTTTGACAAGTGAGATTCCCCACAGTGAAAGAAATTGGTAAAATTGACTGACCGGACCTGAAATTGTAGGCTTGAAGCAGCCTTGGCTCAAATCATTCACCTTCAAATGTGAAATGGGGCATTTACAGTATCATTATCTAACCTTCTGTAAAAATGATTTACATTGATAATACTACATTTAATAACAGAAAAAAAAACAATTGTGGGGAGGTCTTGGTGTAAAGGTAATGTCACTGGATTGGTAATGCGGAACCCCTGGCTAATGTTCTGGGGATACGAGTTTAAATCCCACTATGGCAGATGGTTAGATTTGAATCCAATAAAAATCTGGAATAAAAACTTAACCCAATGATGAAAGCACCTGGTCCATTAAAGTCCTATGAGGAAGGAAATCTGTTATCCTTACCTAATCTGACCAACATGTGATGGCAGCCTCATAGTAATGTAGTTGTTTCTTGACTGTCCTCTGGGTTATTAGGGATAGGCCATAAAAGCAGGCCTGGTCAGTAATGTCATAAACAAATAAATTTTAAAACATCAATGGTGTTAGGAGGACTGGTGGACCAGAATTTTCTTGCCTTCTGCTTTTTCCTAACTATGACCATTCTCTCCACATCAAATAGAGTCAGAAAATGTGTTGCTGGAAAAGCGCAGCAGGCCAGGCAGCATCCAGGGAACAGGGGAATCGACGTTTCGGGCATAAGCCCTTCTTCAGGAAACATGCCCGAAACGTCGATTCTCCTGTTCCCTGGATGCTGCCTGGCCTGCTTCGCTTTTCCAGCAACACATTTTCAGCTCTGATCTCCAGCATCTGCAGACCTCACTTTCTCCTCCAAATAGAGTCAGACACTTGGCAGTGAAATTTCATATTAGATGAAAATTTTTTTTATCACAAAATACACTGTAACGCATGTTCTTTTTTAACTGAAAATGTCTATGTTTATTGAGGCGAACGTTGCCCAATGTGAGGTTCTTGGCTAAGCGTGAGTTTTTTGGGATTTCAAAACAGCTAGAAATAATTGGAATTCATGAGCAAAGAATATGGATCCTTAATCAAAGAAATCATTCAATGTTTCTGTGGTGATTCTAATGAGGTCAGCCATAGAATATGAGTTCTTTGACTGGGGCTGTTAATCTGCTCCAATCAGGAAGCCCTGGCTGACAGATATAGAGTGTCAGAGGTTCTGTTCACTCTGAGAAAGCTGGTTCAGTGTCAAGGACTCTCCATGTGTAACTAAAGGGTGACTTACTGATGAGATACCAGTCTATGTAGAGTTATTTCACTGGCGTCGAGAGAAAAGCACACTCCTGAAGAAATTCACTTGCAATAGTCCTCTTTGAGTTGAGGTAAGTATTTTTGGCATCATGCTCTTATTTGGGAAGCTTATTTGATCCTGCTGTCGAAGACTGGGCCCAGAATGTGGAAAGAATGTGTTGTTTTTTCTGGGCAAATGACATTGGGGCAGATGAAAGCAACAAGTAATTCTCCCGACAGCTTGTGGAGCCGCATCTTTCTCAATTAGTAGGAGACATACTTTCCCTGAGGTACAAAATGCTAAAACCTTTCAAGAGTTTTAGGCCCATTAGGCCCACCATGGCCTAATGGACATGGCGCTGATTTGCTAACCCCAGTATTGTGGGTTCAAATCCCACCTCTGGTGGCCTGACATTTGTTCTATAACTCCTGCTTCTTCAGCCAGAGAGTGGTGGGCCTGTGGAATTCATTGCCACAGAGTGCAGTGGATGCTGGTGTCATCTGCAAACTTACTAATTGTACCTCTTATGCTCGCATCCAAATCATTTATGTAAATGCCTAATCAGTCCTTGCCTTTCCAAATACATGTACATCCTGTCCCTCAGGATCCCTCCAGCAACTTGCCCACCACTGAAGTCAGGCTCACTGGTCTATAGTTCCCTGGCTTGTCTTTACCGCCCTTCTTAAACAGTGGTACCACATTTGCCAACCTCCAGTCTTCAGGCATCTCACCTGTGACATAAATATCGATGACATAAATATCTTAGCAAGGTTGCCCAGCAATCACTTCTCTAGCTTCCCACAGAGTTCTTGGGTACACCTGATCAGGTCCTGGGGATTTATCCACCTTTAACCGTTTCAAGACATCCAGCACTTCCTCTTCTGTAATATGGACCTTTTGCAAGATGTCATCATCTATTTCCCTACAGTCTATATCGTCCATATCCTTTTCCACAGTAATTTTGAAACCTTTTTGGACCCAGAGAGACCATATCACAGTAGAGGACAGCATATTATTATGGGGGGCAAGAGTGATTGTCCCAAGTAAAAATGGCCGCTAGATTGAAGCTGAACTCCACCAGGGTCATCCAGGGATTTCCAAAATGAAGATGTTGGTAAGAGGTTACTTCTGGTGACCAGGATTGGATGCAGATGTAGCTGCATTGATCGGGCAGTGCCGTAAGTGCCAAAAAGGACATTACCGCCAGGAGCTTCCCCACATTCATGGGCATATCCAGGTAAACTCTGGACTCTATTACACGTCATCCATGCAGGTCCTTTCATGGGCTCAATGTTCTTAGTCACTGTGGATGCCCACTCAAAGTGGCTAGATGTGCAGACAGCTCATTCATCAAACATGGGGATGATAATAGAAAAATTGCCATTATCTTTTGCAGTATGTGGACTCCCAGAAGTGTTAGTCACAGATAACGGCCATCGCTTACCACCAGTCCCAATTCCAATTTGATTATCGGACCACTCCTCATGCAATACAAGGATAACTCCAGAAGAGTCAACACCAGGTTAAGTCAGATCTTCCCAGCCCTGGGGGGATGGTGAAATAGCATCAGGAGTACCAGTGCCGGACGCAAGACTCCATTAAGCGAGAAAGACGGTTTACTTCAGGGGACGATGTTTGGTGTAGGAACCATGGGAATGGCCCTGCATGAGTAAGAAGCATCATCGATGTGAGATCAGGTTCAGTGATGTACAAAGTTTGGGTAGGTGCGACGGTCCTGAAAAAACACCTGGACCCTATGAAAGCTGCAAACTCGCAAATGGTGTGGGAGCCAAGCATGCCCGGCTGCTTGACTGTTTCTCTGACTGCTTCAAAACTCGTGGGTTCTTCCTCTCTGTCAAGCATTAAAGATACCTTGGAGTCTGAGAATGGCATGGCGTATATCGTTGCCTTGTTGCCTTTGCCGCCTGAAAAGGAGAATTAATTTCTTCTGAGATGCTCCAGGCACAAGAGGCAGTCTACTGTGTGTTACATGCCGCCCATTTAAGAGGTAGAGTTGGAGTATCCAACTGATCCAGTACTTAAACACTCCAGGAGGAGCTACAAAAAAAAGAACTGGACTATGTCTTCCGACTCAGAGTGGGAGGGATGTAGTGACTGTAACAAGGTTAGCCAAGTGGACCATATAAAATATGAATTCCCTCATGGGAGATGTTAATCTGGTCTAATCAGTGAGCCCTGGCTGACAGATATAAATAGGAGTGTCAAAAATAAGCACTACCGCAGTTAGGCGGTAGTGTGGGGGTTAAAAAAAGAAGAAAAAAATAAACAGGAGTGTTGTAACAGTATTGTCTAAAGAAAAAAAAATAGAAACAAACAGGAGTATCACACATTTTGTTCACTCTGACAGCTGACTCTGAGGGAGATAGATCAGTGTCAATGATTGTCCACATGTCCACATGTATGACTTGGTGACAGAATACAGGCCTGTGTGGAGTTATTTCAGTTTCCTGCTTTTTCTTATAGTTTATTTACTGGTGTTGCTCTATTTGGCAGCTTTAAGTGAATACTATTTATTTTATTTCAAAATATTACAACACTATGCCCTAAAGGCCATAAAGTGAAGTAGAGAACAAAGCTTCTACTTTCTGAGAACAGTATGCTCTAGTCCCTGTTTCTTAGGACTCCGGTGAAATCAGATTTAACATTTCCACCATCCTTACAATATTTTGGAGTGCGATCATCATTTAATGCTGAGCAGAAGTTATCTCTATGAATTGGATTGAGACTGCCAGAAGTCTGAAAAGCCCACAATGTGTAGCAGGTTAGGCACTGCTTCACTGCTTTGCAAACGTATTCAAAGATGGAATGAACACATTGCAGTCAAACCATGGGAGGCAGCCCACTGGATTTTGGGATTAAAGTATGTTGCTGATTGAGAACAAAAGACAGATTTAGATGTCAGCTACTCAATGCAGCACTGAGCTTTGGAGTATTGGTTGGGAACTATCCTGTTGTGAACACTAACAATCCAGATTGAAAAATATATTTTAAATACGTGTCTTTAATAGAACATTTGACAACTAGAATTTTGTAGCTAGCAACATTACAGGATCAGCACCTCCTAAGGCACTTTATTGTGGAAATATATCAGCTGTCCCCTGAGGGACTGAACTCTGTCTGAAATGCTTCCAAAAATAGTGTCATTGAGATGCTGTTTATTGCCCAGGTGCACAGAGGAATTTAACATTGGCTTGGAAATGATTTCTTCTGATTGTTTAGGAATTTGTAGAAAATGTTATCTGTTGTTTATCTTTGTAACATCATTTTACACATTTTTTCATGGTTTCTGTATCTCAACTGCATTTGTAAATTGCTTCTGTTCTCTTGAAACTCTTAAGGTCATTATGCCAATAAGCATGGCTGCTTTTCCATTTATTAATCCTATCTATCCACTCTCTCACTGTAAGCCTTAATTTTTCCAGTCTCTAAAGCACAGTTTATTGGTTCTATTACTTATTTTGCATATATCTTTTTAGGAAGGAAAAAAGGAAAATTTGCACCTATCCAGTAACTTCCACACGCTTAAGACTCCCCAAAGTACTTTAGAGCTAATGAAGTACTCTTGCAGTGGGATCATTGTCATAGTGTTGGAGAAATCCAGCCATATACACACAGCAAGATTCCGTAAACAGCAATGAGGATTAACACCAGATTGGCACTTCTCAAAATGTTGTCAGTTGATTGATAAATGTTGACTGCAAAACCAGGGAGAACTCCCCTGCTCTTCATCAAAATGCTGTCACAAAATCTTTTATGAGCACTTAGTATGTGAATTTTACACCAACGTGATCAATGTTCATGGACACTTATTAATTACCTTTCTCAGTTCCTTTCATATTCTCACATACAAGCTTTTAATAAAAGCTATTGAGTTCATAATGTCTAAAGGCAGGACAAGAGCATGGGAATCGGCTATTAATGGGTTGAGGTGGGATCTGCAGGAGGCCTATGGATGGAAAAGGCATGTATTTGTCTGGATCTAATTATATTATCAATAAGTAACAATTGCAGTGAAACCTAAGATCGAGTTTAGAGCAATCAATAAAAGAACAAGGAAAGTACGGTAGATTACAACTGAGGCAAGCTCTATGATGTCTCCTAATGTCTAGCATATAGTGTTCTTATGAGGGTAAGATGGTATTGAATGGACAGTTAATTTAAAAAAGGCAATTCAGTAATCATGAAAGAGAACTTTTCAAATGTATTAGTCCCAGGGCCAGTCATAGAATTACAGAGCACAAAGGGAGGCCATTCAACCCTTTGTGCCTAAGTCAGCTCTTTGAAATAACTGTTGAATGAATTCTAATTCCCTGCTCTTTCCCCTGAATATTTTACATTTTCAAATTATCCAATGTCCCTTTCAAATTATTATTGCTACTACTTCCACTGTTATTTCAGGCCAGATACCTCAGATAACAGCAATGAGCTACACTAAATAAATTCTCATTTTCTTCTTTTTGGTATTTCAGCAACTATTTTAAACCCATATATTTTGTTGACTGACTTTCCTGCCATCTCCTCATTCTCTTCATCATAACCATTTAGCCTTCCATTCTTTAAAGTCGTAGTAGAGCTGGGACGTAAGCGGCACCTTATCTTACCACAGTGACTCCAATCATTGCAGACAATAAATTACCTGGATATGTAGTAAATATTATCTGTATCACAAAATAGTGAACAATATATGATATTGGGAGGAAGTGAGGACTACAGATACTGAAGGTCAGAGTCGAGAGTATGGTGCTGGAAAAGCACAACAGGTCAGGCAGCATCCTAGGAGCAGGAGAATTGACATATCGGGCAAGAACCCTTCATCAGGAATATATAATATTGGTTATGGCAATTTGGAATGCTGTGTGCATTTCTAGTCACCATATTATTGGATGGCTGTGACTGCACTGGAGAGGGTGCAGAGGAGATGCACCAGATGTTGCCTGGGATGAAACGTCTCTAATAGGAAGAGAAACCAGATAGGCACAGTTTGTTTTCCTTGGAGCAGACTTGGCTAAGGGGTAACTGATTGAGATATACAAAATTATAACTGGCATAGACAGAGTAGATCATGGGAATCTTTTCCCCATGGCCGATATATCTGAGACCAGAGGGCATAAGTTAAAGGTGATCAGTAAGTTTAGAGGAGATTGGAGAAAATGGTTTTCACCCAGAGGGTGGTAGAAATATGGAACGTGCTGCCTCAGAGAATGGTGGTGGCAGGTATTCTTGCAACATTTAAGAGATATCTGGATGTGTACTTAAAATGGCAGTGCATAGTAGGCTATGGACCAACTGAAGGTATATGGGATTAGTGTAGTTTGATGTTTGTTGGTTGACATTAACATGTTGGGCTGAAGGGCCTATTTCTATGCTGTATGACTCTATGGCTCTCTCTCTCTATTACTGTAATACATGCAACTTTCTAACCTGCATTCACTGCAACTAAGTACTTTACAATCAACACTGAGTAAGAAAGTTTTGGCTTATTTATATCTTCATTTATTTTTGAAAAGCTTATTGCATGTTCAACATACATTGTGCAGGAGATCACTTATGCCAAACTGAGTTGAATTGAGATCATTAAATAAGAAAGGTCACATTGGACTTGATATGTTAACTCTGCTTCTCTCTCTGCAGATGCTGTCAGATCTGCTGAGTTTCTCCAGCACTTTTTGTTTTTATTTCAAATCCCCAGCACCTGTAATACTTTATTTTTATTTTAGATGATTTATTAAGGAGTGAATTGGTGATAATCAGGGTGAGGTTTTATTGTGGAAGGAAGGAAATGCCAGCACCTCAGTGATTGATAGGTACCTTCATGGACTTCAGTGAGGACTACCTCCCCCCCCCCCCCCCCCGGATACAAGATTGGCTGGCTGGCAAAAATAGAAAGAATACATAAATGAGTTTTATCTGATTGGCAGAATGTGATGACTGGTGTCCCACGGGGGTCTGTTCTGGGGCTTTAACATTTATAATTACATCAATAACTTAGATGAGGAGAGCAAAGGCATGGTTTCTACATTTGCTGACATCATAATTATAGGAAAGTACTCTGTGAAGAAGACATAAAGAGCTTATAGATGGTTATAAATAGTTTGAGTGAGTGGGCAAAAATCTCACAACCGTAGAAGTTTGCAATGCACAAGAAGGTCATTCAGCCTATCATGTCTGCACCAGCTCTTGAAATGAACATTGTGAATTAGTGATCTGGTAGATGGAGTGGGAAAATGTGAGGTTTTTCACTTATTCATGAAGAATGACAAAGGAGAATATTATTTGAATTGAGGATGACTACAGAATTCTGAGATCCAGAGTATTCTAATATATGAATCGCAAAAAGACAGTATGTAGATACAGCAAATAATCAAAACCGTTGTGGGATGCTATCCTTTATTACAAGAAAAATTGAACATGAAAGGAAGAATATTATACTTCAATCTTTAATGCTGTATGTGGATTTGGTCTCCTTACTTAAGGAAGGTTGTAAATGCATTGGAGGTGGTTCAGAGTATCTTTAGTAGATTGATACCTGGAAGGAGTGGGTTGGCTTGTGAGGATAGTTAGGACAGGGTTGGCTTATTTCCTCTCAAATTTAGAGGAGGGAGGGTTGGCTTAATTGAAGTATATTAGATCCAGAATGGTCTTGACAAGATGGACAAGGAATGCGCATTTCCTCTTGTGGATCAGTTCAGAATTAGTGGCACTGTTTTATAATTAGAGGTCATGATTTTAGGAATGAGGTGAGGATTTTTTTTGGCTCTGTGAGTTGTGTGACATTGGAACTCACTGCTCATAAGGAGGTGGAGGTGGGGTCATTAATTTTTTTATTGAAATAGATAGATTCTAGTTAAACAGTGGAAATCAGAGGTTATTAGACTAGATGGGAATGTGAAATTCAAAAGACTAACAGATCAGCCATGTTCTTAATGAATGATGGAGCAAGTTCAAGGCTTCCTGCTTTTATCTTGCATGGTCACTACCAGCAAAATTAAAACTCAGAGAGTGCTTCACTTTTAACACTATTTTGGAAGATGGACGTTAAAAGTTCATTTTCAAACTGGGTTCAAACAAAGCCAACTGAGATGCATGAATGAGTACTAACCCACAACCCACCTGATACACATGGACCATAATAAAACAAAGAACCACATATTCTAGAGATCTGAAACAAACAGCAACAAAAATTGCTAGAGAAACCCAGCAGGTCTGGAAGCACAGAAGGAGGCTATTTAGTCCATTATACCTGTATTGCCAACAACTGATATCTAAATCAATGGAGTCACTGGTATTGCTTGGTGGCTTCCCTCAACAACAGCTATTGGCTCAGTACAAAGACGACAAAAGTCAAGTCTGTATCAACTAAACACTATCTTTATTAGTTTATGTTATGGAAATTAAATTGACTCGACTCAAATGCTAGCAAGAGCAAAGAAAAATTTTATTCCAGGCCTTTGCAAAGGGACCCTCTACACTTGACATCCCCCAGAGCTGAACCGGCTCAAACTGACTCGAGCTAACAGCTAAGATTTGGGTAACTTCATTTCACAGATACTGTCTGTATATGTAAGCAGCTTCTGGCCAACATTGGTTAAGTTGAAAATCAATCCTACCTGAAGTTCACTCACGAACGGAATGTTCAGTATTATATTCACAATTACACAAAACAGGCTTAAATAGGCCCATGTGGAGGCAATTCAACAGATGTTATCAGATCTTATAGTCCAGCTCTATGCAAAATTCAGAAACAACATTAACCTTGAAGCTGATAACGACTGTATTGGTGAGAATTGTTTCATGTTTTGACTGAATGATTGAAAGTTGGGCAGCTTTTGCTGATTGCACAAGGAAACAATGATTTTTTTTCAGCAAAAAAGGAGGCATCATTTGTTTATGATTATTGGACTGAATTTTAAGATTTTTGTCCTGCCATTTCTCTTATTTGATGGAAACACTTTTGTTTCTATGAAGAAAAGAATAGAGTTAATATCTGAAGTTCAGTGACCATGAACCATGGACTGTACTTTTATTTCATAATAAAGTACAGATTTAGGCCTTGAATAAATTTCTACACTTTGTCTATATTTCATCTGTGTTTGTAATATGACTCCTTTGATTTGTGCTGTTTTTATTGAAAGAGGGTACTGCATTTAGAAAATGTTTAGAAAGAATCTGCTTTCAATATTGGTGCCAGCAAATTTTCCTTCCAGCTCCAACAGTATATGAATCACTTAAATTCTGAAAAAGGAATAAATTTACCTTAAACAGGCAGGTTTTGGCAGTTTGGTGCAGCGAGAGATCATTGAAATCGATTGTGCTGCCAGCATCCTGCTAATGGTTCTGTAAATCTCAACCAGTGAATGTACCCCAGGGCTTCATTCTCTTTAATTGGACACTAGTTTGTTGGGATATTTCAAAACTGAAATTATTCTTGGAATGGAATTTTTATGCAAGCTTGTAATAAAAAAGTTTTATGATATTTGTCCGTTGTCTATTTAATCCTGCTTGTGTATATAATTCTAAACATCTTGTTCTTGAGTGAACTTCAGATGGGTTTGATTTTCAGTCCATCCAATGATCCTATTGATTTAGATATTGGTTGTAGCCAACACAGATATGCTCGACAGAACAGCCCCTTTTTCTGCTGTCAATATGTATGGTTTTGGCATGCAAGACATGTTCATTTTGACTACACCTTTGGAACTTAGATTCAGCTCCCCACCTCTTTCTGTGTTGGTGGCGGGGACAGAACCACAAGTACAATGGTTAATCCTACTGAGATGGTCAATCCTACTGCCATGTGCTTTATCTCAGCTATGGACGTACTCTCATAATTTTCAACTTAGATGAAAATCTCCTTCAGTGGCAATTTTAATTGATAATCCCTTTTCACTGACTCTCCAACTCTAGAAAATAATCTTTCCCTAGCTATCAATCATAGAGTCAAAGAATGATATAGCAAGAATATCTTTCATTCCTGAACTGATTTTGATAAATTTAACTTTTATTAAATTTTCTATGGCCATCTCTGCTCCTTCAATGGAATTGGCCCAGAATCTGAAACCTTTGCTCAGAATCCTAAGCCCTAACTGCATGGCACCATCCTAGTAAATCTATATTTGTTATTTCTTTCCTTCACAGGGTCCCCAAAACTGCATTAAACAGTGTAGCAATGAATTAAACATTGCCTTGTTCAAATTGTTGTTTGATTCAGAGGGTACTCAGTTGAATAATCAGTCATGATCATGGTGAGCAGGGTGAAGAGCTGGATGGTCTACCCCTGCTCCTATTTCTATGCCTTTATGAATCATACTCAGTGTGCCTCTTTATAGAATCTAAATCCTTCTATTAGTGTACAGTCCTCTGTTATGCGTGACAGATGTTGCCCTACAGTATTGTAGATTGCCTTCTGACCATGAACAGGACCAATTTGCTGACAGATATCCAACATGAAACAACATCTACCACCCAATAATGTACTGTGTACTGAATTTAAAATGAAGTGCATGCTAAACATAGAGCTGCATGATGAACTTGGTGTTAGCTTAGAATGTGCAGACAACTCTCACTTATTTTGTCAAGGTAAGGATCAAATTTCCAATAACAAGGAACATGAGATTTTGTATTAGAAAGACTTGGGCAATAATATAGGGCACAGTTAAATGTAACTTTTTTATGGAATTGTACAAAAAAAAGCGAATCACTATTCTTCAGACTGATGCACGTATATGAGATCTCTTCTCATTTTGTTCTAATAAAGGTAGTCACCTAAAGATTATTGCTGCTACTGTTAAGGTAAAGGCTAAAACAATTTCATACAAAGCATCCTTCTGTCCTTTAATATTTGAAAACTGGATTTTCATCCCGATTCCTTAGCCTTAGCCATAAAAATTATTTTTTCTATTGCCACACCAGCTATCTCTCTGACTCCCCATCTTTATCTATGCAATGAGGAGACGTAAAACCTTTTCACTGATTGTTGCCTGAAACAATTTCCAAACTGACTGAGCTAAACAAAAAAAATGTAAAACACCTGCTTATGCACCTTGTGAACGGGTTTGGAGAGTTCCTGCCTGAGACAGTCAGCAAACCATCTGAGGAAAGTTGAAACAAACTAGGAGGTCAAAATGGCCTTGTGTGTTCTTTCTTAAAGCAATGCATGCAGCCATTTTTCAAGAATGTGGTCAAAATAGCAAAAGTCAACTACCAGCCAACATATTCTGTAGGATTTGTTAAATAAAAGAGCTTTTTAGCTGAGCATTCTATGACCTGCTGTACCCTTAAAGAGAAAATCCTAATTTGGAAAGAGAGAAACAGGTGACCTAAAAGCTCCACGAGTTAGAACATGACCTGGAGCCTTTAGTACCAATTTAGGGATCTCCTTATCATATTTGCTTGAGATATTTTTGCCTTTATCATTTCCATTTATTTTGTGGGCAATCCCTAATTATATATGCTTCAGAGAATATTTTCACTTACCTAGGATAATGTCTAGCACATCTTGGGAATGAACAGAAAATCCTTTACAATTTGTCTCAGCAATTGTTGCAATTCAATGAATTCAATTGATTATCCTTACTTTGAAAATGGGTGGGTGGAGTAATTGTAGACTTTCACTTAGGCGCCAACACTTTATAGAACAAATTTATTGAACAATTAATGAACTTGTCATTGTAGACCAGTAACATAACATATACAACAGTTCAGTGTTGACAGGAAAAGGAAGACTTACATTTGAAAGGAACAGAAAGGTTTGTACAGCACCTTTCATGATCGGAGATTGTATCAAAACACTTACAAGCAATGAAGTGTTCTTGAAATGTAGTCAGAGATGATTCTAAGCATGTGATAATATGTGTCTTTAAGAGTGATTTGTCTGTCCTGGTTGTCTGAAGTGGGGTGTTGAAATCTGGTGCTGAGGTATCTGATCCATGGAAAGCAGAGTAAATAGCTTTGTTTTTTGAAATTAGACAATAGAAGTATGAGTGGGTGGAGTCACACAGACACAGGGTTTTTTAGTTTTTTACCTTCAGTTGTTGGAGTTAGGGTTTTTGAAGCTGCTAGGTACAGCTTTCTCTCTGCTCCGGCAGAACGCTTGTGTCCTTTCTGATGTTAGACTCAGCTTTTCTTTTCTGGAAGAGATTGTGAGTGAGAGAAATCAGTTTTGTAGAATTTGCCTTTGCCAAGGGTTTGTTTTTGGGATGCTACAATATTGGAACAGTTGATGGCTAGTAGTTAAATAATTTATTATTTGTATTACGTATTTTAATAGAGCTAAAGTTGTGACTTTTTTTGTTTGTATTTTAATTGTAGTTCAAGAATAAAGAGTATTTTGCTTATAGCATAGTAGTTTGATGAATTAAATCACATCTGGAACAGAGCACCATACACTTATCTTTAAATAAGCTACAAATTAGGGTCTAGGCTATTTGTTTGACATATTTTGAAGAAGGTTGGTCTGGTCCATAACAAGCAACACACCAATAATTTGCATAGCAATCTCCTAAAAACAGCAATGTGATATTGACTAGATCTTCCACTTTCCAGATTGTTGGAGACCAGGTGAACCCTGAAAAATGCACATTGGGACCCCTTAGAATTTCAGATCCGCTGTATACAAAGGAATTGTCCAGGAGATATAAATTACAAGCACACAATTGCTCAACTTCCTGAACCCTCCCCAAAAGTTCTGCAACTCTGAGCTAGAATTGGAAACTTTTTAAGGGTTCCAAATCAATTAACTGGACAGTTACCCAGAAATGGCAACAGTTGTTGTACTACTGAACCTGGACTTCAACAAGGCCTTTGACAAGGTCCTACTCAGGAGGCTACTGAATAAGATAAGGGCCCATGGTGTCAGAGGCAAGATGCAAGCATGAATAGAAGCCTGGCTGTCTGGCAGAAAGCAGAGAGTGGGGATAAAAGGGTGCTTTCTCAGGATGGCAGCCGGTGACAAATGGTGTTCCGCAAGGTTCTGTATTGGAACCACAACTTTTCACTTTATACATTAACGATGTAGATGAAGGAACTGAGGGCATTCTGGCTAAGTTTGCAGATGATACAACGATAGATAGAGGAACAGATAGCATTGAGGAGGCAGAGAGGTTGCAGAAGGATTTGGACAGGTTAGGAGAGTGGGCAAAGAAGTGGCAGATGGAGTACACCATGGGCAAATGTGAGGTCATGCACTTTGGTAGGAAGAGTAGAGGCATATTTTCTAAATGGGGAGAAAATTCAGAAGTATTAAATTCAAAGAGACTTGGTAATTCTAGTCCAGGATTCTCTCAAGGTAAACTTGCAGGTTGAGTCAGTAGTTAGGAAGGCAAATGCAATAATGGCATTTATTTTGAGAGGACTTGAATATAAAAGCAGGGATGTATTCTGAGGTGCTGTAAAGCTCTGGTCAGACTACATTTGGAGTATTGTGAGTAGTTTTTGGCCTCATATCTTAGGCAGGATGTACTGGCCCTGGAACCCGTACAAGGAGTTTCATGAGAATGGTCCCAGGAATGAAAAGCTTAACGTGTGAGGAACGTTTGAGGACTTTTTAGTACTCAATTGGGAAATCTAATTGAAACATACAGAATAGTGAATGGTATGGACAGAGTAGATGTTGGGAAAATGTTTCCATTGATAGGAGAGACTAGGACCCGAGGACACAGCCTTAGAATAAAGGTAAAACCTTTTAGAATGGAAATAAGGAGAAATTTCTTCAACTAGAGAGTGGTGAATCTATGGAATTCATTGATACAAAATGCTATGGAGGCCTGGTCATTGACTATATGTAAGACTGAGACAGATAGGTTTTTGAGTATCAAGGGGATCAACGGTTATGGGGAGAAAGCGGAAGAATGGGGTTGAGAAACTTATCAGCCATGATTGAATGGCGGAGCAGACTCAATGGGCTGAATGGCCTAATTTCTGATCCTATGTCTTATGGTCTTAACCCCCACCTCTGCTAATTCTCTGCAAGTCTCTGATTTGCCTTAACTCCCTGACAACCACCCTGACCATATCCCTCCCAATCATTTGCCTGCCCACTGTCCAATCTCCCCAACATCCTAATCCAACCTGACTTTTCCCTTAATCAGAACTACCCTTGCCTACCTCACTGCTATCCCAACCCCTCGACCCACCAGCATTGTATGCACTCACACACCATCTGCCTCCCTAACCCCTCAACCACCCTACCACCTCACACACCCACCATATCCAAACTCCTTGACTCGCCTCTACCATAACTCACATACATTCATCTTACAAAACTAATTTCTCCTGTAATTTCCCAAAGGGGCTTTGGACCTTTAACTTGTGTTTACTGACAATAATACTGTAGCCTGTGCTACATAAAAAAAAAAGGAATGTGTCTTCCACTCGGATTTTCATGCAGTTCCTTGTGAGGATTGTTGCACTACAACTGTTAGGATGGATCCTGTTCCAGATGCTGGGTGTAAAACAATTTTGGGAGGTAAGCAGGCAACTTTTTGTCTGACCTAGGTCAGAAATAGAGAGTTTGATGTAGGTCAGAAGATTTAGGCCCATCTGTTTTTGTAATGTCCATTGAGAGATGGATGTTAAACAGGGGAGAAGGGAAAACTCTCCTTCCTTTCTTTGAAACAGCAAAAGTGAATCTTTTACCAATACCTGAGAGGAAACTTGGGGTCTCAGTACTTCTTACCCTGAAGAGATAGTATAGAGATTCTACTCAAGTTCACCTTGAAATTTCTTTACCCAGAAAGTGTTAAGCCTGTGAAACTCTCTGCCACAGGAAGTGTTTGAGGCCAAACATTGAATATTTTCAAGAGGAGTTAGATCTGCAACTAAGGGTATGGGGAGAAAGTGGGATGAGGGTACTGAGTTAGGTGATCAGCCATGATCATATTGAATGGAGGAGCAGGCTTAAAGGGCCGAATGGTCTACCCTTGCTCCTATTTTCTATGTTGCACTTGTGCCTATCTGACTCTAATATGAGAGTGCTACCCATTGAGCAATAGCTAACGTTACTACTGAATAGTTTATTATTGGTGTACCAAATGATGATTATTAATAGCACTCTGTTGTCACAATTCTTTCTTTTCACACGCTGGCCTGATTTTCTGTCTTCAACTATTACAGTCAGCTTTTCTGATTTATAGAAGATGGTGGATAATTGTATTCAAAGAAGTAATTGTAATCAAGCTGACTTTAATAAATATCAACACAACTGTCAATCAAATGCTTGTTTGAACACATTTATATATATATATATTTGAAATGATTACTTTGGGTAAAAAAAACCAGCCGATTAAAATCTGTAAGAATTATTTAATGTCGAACTTGAAGTGACCTCGATGGGAGCGGTGTTTTTAATCTCTTATATACCATGTCAGAATTTTAAAAAGCAAAAATTATTTATTTAGAAATGTTTTAGACCCTGCCTCCATTTATACCATTTTGTACATTTTTGATGTGCCTGAGTTGTCTTAAATACGTGTCAATTATTAGTGTCCAACTTTTTTGATGTGAGTTGCTTTGACATATATCATTGCAGACCAATTATCAGTCTTTCCATGAATTTGGCTGTGTTGAACTACATAGACCATCAGTCCTGGATGTTCTGTTTTAGGATTTATCAATGAGAATAGTGCATTCCTTTCCAATTCTGTAAAAACTATCGACATAAGCATATCAGTAGGCAAGAAACATGAAACAAATGGAACTGAGCTCCTTGTTTATTGCCAGGGCGTATGGATTGCTTATAATTTATGGGCTGGTTTGCACTTTCCCAAGATAGAGCAGCAGGCTCGAAACTATTGCCTGAGTAAAACATTGACATTCCCAAAGCAGCATTACCCAAAGGTGCAAAACAGACATTTACTGTCCAGCCCTCTTCACCAGCGTTTTTGATCATTTTTTTTAAATCTCAGACTGATTGAACACCTGGCCAGAAAGACTTCCTGGAATGTTAATTGTTGTGATCCTTTTGACCTTTTTGTAATAAGGTGAGAACATGGGAGGGATACTTTGAGTAGTTCTTTCCCAAAGGCATATCAGACACCCAATCACTCACCCATACAAGATTAGCACACTTCTGTCCAGATCGTTTCACACTTTGCTTTTTTTCCACTTGACCTATACAATAATTGAACAATCCTTTGGGAATGGTGTGTTGTGATGCATTTGCTTTGATCTCACATTTTCTTTCAAATACTTTCAGCCGAAATATACTGTTTAGTTGGGTACAAGAAATCATTTGGTTATATTGTTGGTGGAAGTACATTTTTCACTTCTTAAGTGTTTGCAAAATTCTGAAGTCATTGATTATCTTCCTGTCTAATGAAGTCCACAAATGTATATTTCCAGAGGCTAGTTCTTCTGTCGGCAACATTAGACTTGTACCTGGATACTGCAATATGCGATTTGCAAACCTGAATTATGCTATTGGTTTCTATTGTTCAGCTAAATAACAGCAGAACTGAACAGAGATGGTTAAATTTTTATGTTTGAAGAATACTGTTAGATGTTTGGATTTTTTGATTTGTTGTCTGATTCTGGTTCATTGCCAGCAAAACCCTCAGGACTGTCCTTCGAGATATTCACTGTGTTGACAGATAGTCCAATAGGTGTTTTGGAATCTCTTTTCTCAAACTTCTAAGAACATATAAAATCAGAGTAGGAGTAAGCTATACAGCCCTTTGAACATACTCTGTTGTTCAGTAAGACTATGGTGGATCCACCTCAGCTTCACCTTCTTTTGACTCCCTTACATATCAAAGAAATATATCAATCTCTGATTTGAGTCTGCTCAATGACTGTACAATGATCTCTAGGGTAATGAATTCCAAAGATTTTGATCCACTGAATTACAAACTTGTTCCTCGTTTGAGTCGTAAGTGGTTTCTCTCCTCACCTCAGTCCTTATTTTGAATATGTAACTTCAATCTCTAGATTCCCCAGCTAGGGGAAAATCCTTATAGCATATACTGTCAAGCTAATTTTGCATCAAATTTGCAAGCTCTCCCTGAATCCCATGTGATCTAAATTTACTAATTAGTCCACCATGCAGAACTTTGTCAAAGGCTTCACTAAAGTTCACATAGACAACATCTACTGCTCTGCCCTCATCAATCTTTGTGGTTATATCCTTAAAAATCTAAATCAAGTTTGTGAGGCATGACTTCTTATGCAGAAAGCCATTCTGACTATCTGTAATCAGTCCTTGCTTCTCCAAATGTGTGTAAATCCTATCTCTCAGAGTCCCCTCCAAAAACCTACCCACCACTAATGTATTAATGAAAGAAAGGTCTCTTCCAAAAAACCACAGCTACCACGGCGTTTTCTAAGTAGTAGTTCTGAAAAATGTCCCACTAGACTCGAAAGTTTAACTCTGTTTTTCTCTCCATGGATGTTGCCAGATGCATTAAGTTTCTCCAACATTCTCTGTGTTTGTTTTTGACTTTAGCTACACCTATTGGTTGCCAGAGCATCTCCTGAGTCCTAACTGATTACAATTGCTCCTTAACACCTTTTTTGGGAAGGAGCAGAGCAAAGAAGCTCTGAAGTACTTGACTGACGAGCAGCTTAAAAGTGGAAACCTTCTCCTCTAATGACCTTTGTCCAATTTTCTAAAACTGACTTCTCAGTAACCCTCAAACTATTCTGAATACCCCATTCCTGTCCTTTTGTTCCCACTCAAGAGTGTGGTGCTGGACAATCACAGCAGGTCAGACAGCATCCGAGGAGCAGGAGAATCGATGTTTCAGCCATAAGGCATTCATCAGGGCTTTGTTCCCACAGTCTTGTCACACCCTCCCAACTTGTCCATAACTCCAGAGGGGCCTGGCATGGTCTAAACTGGTTTTCCTGTCCTTGTAACAGCCAAAGTCCTTAAATGGCTTATTATTGGCCACTTAAAGAGATCAATCATGCACATTCTCAATTTTTACATACGTAGGTGTTCAGGGATTAGGGGAAGCCACTCACCTCAGCCTGCTCCAGTCTCTGGTTAAAAGGGATGGCTCCACCACCAATGATTCCCTTTTGTTATTGGATACCCCACTTATCCCAAAGGTCTAACCCCCTACATGTGCTCATACAACCCTGGCACTCCATTAAATTCACTACTGCCATCTTTCCAACTTTCCAGGTCACACTGACCACCCTGTCTTGGGAATCACTCTCCGTGTCCACGTAGATAATAAAACAGCCTGTAATCCCAGTCAAAGGCACCACTGCCTCTTGTGCAACTAAGACAAAAGAGCCACCAGGCAGACTGACTGTCCAGCAGCTCTCTGAGGTGGGACTTCCACTTGAGTGAAGGCAAGAGTCCCATCTCCAGCCAATTATCACTTCATAGTGTGACTCCAGCTGGTGGGGTGGGAAACCAGGCTCTCTGAAATATCCTGCCCTATGTTTCAATAGTGACACTTTACTCACAATGTCATATTACTTTAGTTATGCTCTCTGTCCCTACTTGACCTATCTAGCTTATTTTTGTTTAATTTGCTACTCTACTCTTTGACCTTGATATTTCCCTTCCTGCATTTGAACGTATCCTTTCTTGAATCTTCCCATTCCCCATCTTTAGTCTAACACTCCATTTAATCCCAGAGATTTGATGCAGTTTGAATAATCAAGTGATTCAATTTGCAAATGCACAGATCCCAGCCAGTTTAAGTAAAGCCCATCCCAGTCTTAGAGTCATAGAGATGTACAGCATGGCAATAGACCCTTCAGTCCAACCCATCCATGCCACCCAGATATCCCAACTGAATCTAGTCCCACCTGCCAGCACCCGGTCCATATCGCTCCAAACCCTTTCTATTCATATACCCATCCATTTGCCTCTTAAATGTTGCAATTGTACCAGCCTCCACCACTTCCTCTGGCAGCTCATTCCAAACACGTACTACGCTCTGTGTGAAAAGGTTGCCCTGTAGGTCTCTTTTATATCTTTCCCCTCTCACCCTAAACCTATGCCCTCTAGCTCTGGACTCCCCGACCCCAGGGAAAAGACTTTGCCTATTTACCCTATCCATGCCCCTCATAATTTTGTAAACTTCTATAAGGTCACCCCTCAGTCTCCGACGGTC
>NC_057732.1:40962255-40992037 GCF_004010195.1 Chiloscyllium plagiosum | reverse complement strand
CATTTATCTGAATTAAACTCCATCTGGCACTTCTCAGCCCATTGGCCCATCTGGTCAACATCCTATTGTAATCTGAGGTAACCCATCTTCGCGGCCAGTGCACCTCCAATTTTGGTGTCATCTGCAAACTTACTAACTGTACCTCTTATGCTCGCATCCAAATCATTTATGTAAATGACAAAAAGGAGAGGAACCAGCACCGATCCTTGTGGCACTCCACTGGTCACAGGCATCCAGTCTGAAAAACAACCCTCTACCACCACCCTCTGTCTTCTACCTTTGAGCCAGTTCTGTATCCAAATGGCTACTTCTCCTTGTATTCCATGAGATCTAACCTTGCTAACCAGTCTCCCATGGGGAACCTTGTCGAACGCCTTACTGAAGTCCATATTGATCACATCTACTGCTCTGCCCTCACCAATCCTCTTTGTTACTTCTTCAAAAAACTCAATCAAGTTTGTGAGACATGATTTCCCACACACAAAGCCATGTTGACTATCCCTAATCAGTCCTTGCCTTTCCAAATACATGTACATCCCATTTCTCAGGATTCCCTCCAACAACTTGCCCACCACTGAGGTCAGGCTCACTGGTCTATAGTTCCATGGCTTGTCCTTACCACCCTTTTTAAAAAGTGGCACCACGTTAGCCAACCTCCAGTCTTCCGGCACCTCACCTGTGACTATCGATGATACAAATATCTCAGCCAGAGGCGCAGCTATCACTTCTCTAGCTTCCCACAGAGTTCTAGGGTACACCTAGTCAGGTCCTGGGGATTTACCCACCTTTACCCGTTTCAAGACATCCAGCACTTCCTTCTCTGTAATATGGACATTTTGCAAGGTGTCACCATCTATTTCCCTACAGTCTGTATCTTCCATATCCTTTTCCACAGTAAATACTGATGCAAAATACTCATTTAGTATCTCCCCCATTTTCTGCAGCTCCACACAAAGGCCGCCTTGCTGATCTTTGGGGGACCCTATTCTCTCCCCAGTTACCTTTTTGTCCTTTATGTATTTGTAAAAACTCTTTGGATTCGCCTTAATTCTATTTGCCAAAACTATCTCATGGCCCCTTTTTGCCCTCCTGATTTCCTTCTTAAGTATACTCCTACTTCCTTTATACTCTTCTAAGGGTTCACTCGATCTATCCTGTCTATACTTTACATATGCTTCCTTCTTTTTCTTAACCAAACCCTCAATTTCTTTTGTCATCCAGCATTCCCTATACTTACCAGCCTTTCCTTTCACCCTAACAGGAATATCTTTTCTCTGGATTCTCGTTATCTCATTTCTGAAGGCTTCCTATTTTCCAGCCGTCCCTTTGCCTGCGAAAATCTGCCCCCAATCAGCTTTCAAATGTTCTTGCCTAATATCATCAAAATTGGCCTTTCTCCAATTCTGATCTATCCTTTTCCATCACTATTTTAAATCTAATAGAATTATGGTCGCTGGCCCCAAAGTGCTCCCCCACTGACACCTCAGTCACCTGCCCTGCCTTATTTCCCAAGAGTAGGTCAAGTTTTGCACCTTCTCTAGTAGGTGCATCCACATACTAAATCAGAAAATTTTCTTGTATACACTTAACAAATTCCTCTCCATCTAAACCCTTAACACTATGGCAGTCCCAGTCTATGTTTGGAAAGTTAAATCCCCTACCATAACCACCCTATTATTCTTACAGATAGCTGAGACCTCCTTACAAGTTTGTTTCTCAATTTCCCTCTGACTATTAAGGGGTCTATAATACAATCCCAATAAGGTTATCATCCCTTTCTTATTTCTCCGTTTCACCTAAATAACTTCCCTGGATGTATTTCCGGGAATATCCTCCCTCAGCATAGCTGTAATGCTACCCCTTATCAAAAATGCCACTCCCCCTCCTCTCTTGCCTCCCTTTCTATCCTTCCAGTCGCATTTGTATCCTGGAACTTTAAGTTGCCAGTCCTGCCCATCCCTGAGCCATGTTTCAGTAATTGCTATGATATCCCAGTTCCATGTTCCTAACCATGCCCTGAGTTCATCTGCCTTCCCTGTTAGGCCCCTTGCATTGAAATAAATGCAGTTTAATTTATTAGTCCTACCTTGTCCCTGCCTACCCTGACTGTTTGACTCCCAACCAACTCCCTCATTGCCTAATATATGCTCCTTGAGATTCAGACAATTCTTCCAGATGGAAATGGTGAGGATTGTAAATCTATCCATAAATTCCCCACAAGCTGCAGTTGTGGCATGCTACCTGGACTGCTAGCTCTATCTAACGTGGTTTTATTGATCTAACTAATTAAAGTTTATGTGTTTAATCAAGTTAAATTATTCTTTGCAGCTAATTATTTGATCAGTTTAAATTATAAATGGATTAATTTAAGTATTAACCTGAACTTATCTACTGCTTCTCCAGCGCTGATGCATCACTATGACGTCTTTTCTGCAACGCTCATAGATGCTAGGTTTTCTATTCTGTGTTCTTGACTTTAATCTTTTTTACAAAAGGACAAAGTAGTATGACACCTGCCAGTCACACACTAATTAGTTGCTCACCCTCAAACCCAGTATACTTTAATGTAAGTGTTGAGATGATGTGTGGGTATCAGTCTCACAGAGCAATATATCACCATTAATGGTAATGAAATTTGTTGATATGATTCACAATAGAATTATCAAAAAGAATTGACATCGAGGGCTACATTTCTACTTTGGATTTGGGAAGCTTGTGTAAGGGAATCTCCTGATTTGACAGACCCACCTCCATGGAAACAATACCCATACATGTATGATTTTCACTCTATGAGGGAGTGGAGGTGTGATTGGGTAAGACCTGTCACATCTGGAGACAGTTTGGGGGTGAATGGAGAAATGGGTAAGTGCCAACGTAGGCTGGTTAGAAGGCCTGTTTCAATTCTTTGAAACATTTTTGTTAAATACTCTAGACATCAGTCTTTTCTTCCGCTCCTCACTCCCACACTACCTCATAGCTCCGTGCCACCTTGCCTCCTTATATACTCCATGCTAGTTATAGCCACCTATCCAGTATCCACCATTGACAAAGATCAGCAGCATGTGGATATGAGAAAAACACTTGTAACAATCTAAGCAAGCTGTCATTCATTTACACTGGCATTGAAAAATGAAGTCTTATTCATGAAACCCATTTAAAGATTTTAAATCCCCTAAAATGGTCAATGTATTGTAAAAAAGACTTTTCCTGAACACATCAAAGACAGCTAGTCTTTTAACATCCTCTTAAACATATCAATCAAAATGTAAACTCAATCTCCTGCACTGACATAAATGGTTTTGGAGATTCTTGAATCTCAGCCAAGCATCCTAGTGGGCTTAGCTGTAATGGCGATATTTGTTAAATATTAACAATGAAATCTATTGCAACTGGAGGTACAGAATAATAGTTTGTTTGTTCTTCACAAAACAAGATGGCTTATCAAGCTAGCACTTCAGCAGTATTTTTCCCATGTTAAATGGGCAGAGAATCTAAATAACTTCAGATCATTGAAACATAGCTTATCCACCATCCAACAGTGTTTACATACCCTCCATAATATCATAGCACATTGTGAGGTCACCACCATAGTTCTATTGAATTACAGGTCTGCTCTCTCATTATAGGACTGCTTGTGGTTTAAACTGAAGTCCCCGTGCCTCAGGCAAGAGGGGAGATTGGTAAAGCGATTCACAGTAACCTCAGTCGGTGCAGAAATTGAACCCATGTTGTTGGTTTCATTCTATTGCAAGCTAGCTGCCCAGCCAACTAAGCTAATCAAACTCTCTAGGGTTAGGCCATTAGGACAGTCAAAATAGGGTCTGTCTGAATTCAGCTCTAACTTCAAATAATTGTTACTGAGTTTTAATTTTTCCCATCTGTGTAATTCATGCCCTCCTACTGGCGAATGAGAAATCTGCCTGCAAAGGGAGTGGGACTCCTGTATGCAGATCCCTCCCACTATTCCTAGACACCTCCAGATTCAGCCCAAGACCGCAAACTCAATTCTTAACTCTCATAATGAGACAGTAAGTCAGCTTTGTCAAGGTAGTATTTAAGAATGTGGAAGTAGTAAGAACTTGGCATATTGTTGCATGATGGGATATTTGACCAAGATAAAAGCTATCTTGGCTCTCAGCCTCTCACTTTAATGGGGAAATACTGCTGGAGATAAAGACTGAGGTTGCGTAATTATAATTTGATGAAATATAGGGAGTATACCAAAGGCTCGTTAGTAGGGATGCTTCCTGAGCTCGTTAGCTTTTCTGTCCTTGAGCAACAAGGCAATAGCTGCACCGTGCTTAGCTTTATCTTGAATTATTTTAAATTGCAGAATGTAAGCAAAGTAGTTTGTATCATTGTATAAGTATAGGCTGACTGTTCAGCTCGGGAGAGTGCTGTTAGACATTGGAGACTCTCTCAGCCTCTCTGTGAATTCATGAAAAATAAAGCTACTTGAAGCAAGACTTGAAGTCTTAGACTAAGTAATTTCCTTGACAAAGGAGCATCTTAGAGTAGGAGACAGAGGTGAAGACGCTTAGGGAGGGAATTCCAGATTTTGGGGCCTTGGAGCTGAAAGCACAGCTACCACTGGTAGAGAGATGAAAAGGAGGACACACATGATCGCAGAAATGGAGGAGTATGGAGATGTCATAAATGAAGTGTGCCCACCTGGAGGAGATACCAGAGGCTATCAAAGTTATTCCAAACACAAGTGTGGGCAGATTCAGTGGGAGAATGGGTAAATGGGGAAGAGCACCAAAAGCAAAAGAAAAATCACAAATTAAAAGCATTGGCATAATGGGGCTGGGTGACCTCTTCTATCCTTCCACATTCTCAATGATTCTAAATGCATAACTTTGTTTCACCATGTTTTGTAGGTGATTCGAACTGCAGCATCAGTCCTTTCAAACCTATTTCCCAAACACCTCAGTCAAGAAACACCTGATAAAGAGTCTGGAAAGCATCATGAAACTGTCTGCTAAGGGAGGAGGCCCAGAGGACAAGATCTTTTCTGAAATCCAAACTCCTGCCCAAGTTTGTATGTAAATCACTGCATTCATTTATAAATGTTTCCAGCTGCTGTAGAGTTTATGAGCTGTTGTAGGAAACCTGCAGCTGCTTACTACTGTAGCTCTGAATTTACAAGCTGTACTTTTTGATTCTCATGTAAAAACTGAAGAATGATTCAAGATTGTCCTTAACATATTAATTGGACTGCTTAATTCCTCATAATTAATTTGTAGATGGTGCACTAGATTGGACATCCGGTGTCTGATGTGCTTCCTGTCACCAACAGCACAAAATGAGCCTAAAATAATACATACTGTATGTGTGCTTCAAATGGCAACTGCAGTCCCCACTGAACATTGTAGAACACATGCGATCACTGTTCACACAACACTGACATAGCAAGATTCACTGATAAACTAAATAGCCAAATGGTGTGGAAGTGCAGTCTCATGTTGGACAAATCAGGTGGAGATGGAAGGTTCTCTTCCCTGAGAGACATTTGGAATTGTTATGATCTTCGCAATTATTTTCCTGATGCCAAGCCAAAAGCTTAAAGATTTTTTAAAAATTAATGTACTTGTTGCAATCATATTTGAATAATACCCTCTTTATGTTACTAGTCCAGGGTTTTTAACCACTTGGCTAATATATCCATGAATAATGGTCTTGCCACTACTCAATTCAGAAAGAGGCAATCAGCTCCTCATCACTGGCTTAGTTTAGAATTAGTTTACAAACAAAGACATTTTCTACTCATGCAGGACACTATTTACATTCATTCTGAAGCAACAAGTGAATAATAAAATCCCTACAGTGCAGATAGAGGTCATTCAGCCCATTGACCTTCCAAACAGCATTATCCCCATAAATCTGCATCCACCATAGCTAACCCATCTAGCCTGCACAATCCTGAACACTATGGACAGTTTGGCATGGCCAATCCACCAAACCTGCACATTTTTGAACTGTGGAAGGAAACTAGAACACCCAGCAGAAACCCACACAGACATAAGGAGAACATGCAAACCCCACACAGACAGTCACCCAAGGCTGGAATCAAACGTGGATCTCTAGTGTTATAAGGCAGCAGTGCTAACCACTGACAGTGGATATCTACTGCTTGGAACCCACAACAATCTAAGAGATCATCTTCACAGGTCTGATTGACTGGTGTACTTTCTTCATTCTACTTCACAGTTAGCCTAGGGCATAGGCACTTGCTGAGGTCATAGCTCTGGTTGTCTAGACAATGACTTGGTGTTGAGCCGAAGCAACATAAAGATCCGCCAATAGCAGCTCAGCTCAACCGACAATCCTCTGACATCTACTCACAATCCAGCGATCATCTCTAAATCCTCTGATGATTGCAACTTGGAATTTACACTTGATCATTTGACCACATTTTTAATCATCTCAGAAGTAATATACAGAAGCCTGTAATGATTGCAAGAAATTCCTGGAGGCTTCTTTCTTACATTGCATCCCTCACCTTTTATTTAAAATGCTTGGATTAGTGTGCTGAGGTAGGATATTACTCCATATCTTTTTTTGGGTCTTGAAAGATATGACATAAACATTAAGTCAGTTCTTTCTATAATGAAACCTCTATTATAATTGTTCTTCGGAGTGGGAGAGAGGTGGGATTGGTGGGTGCAGGGGAAATGATTACATAGGCTGAGAAGTAAAAATAGATCATTGCATTCTTGTGTGAACATTCACTGTTCCATGTGTTCTTCACTCATGATGCCACAGAACTGAAAACAGGGCTGACTGTTGTTCTTTCAGGCCCCTTGGCCCACAAGCCTCACTCCTGATGAAGAGCTTATGCCTGAAACATCGATTCTCCTGCTCTTCAGATGATGTGCTTTTCCAGCATCACACTGTTCAACTCTGGCTGTTTTAGCACAAATCTAAATGCCGGTTAATGATGTTGTCTGGAGGGGTATTGCTGCTGTGTGTACAAGATTAAGATAGTTGCGGTTGAGGGTAGGGGAAGAGGAAATGTAGTATCTAAGTTATTGCATACTCCTTAATATAAGATAAGAAATAAGATATATGAGATATAAAATAAGAAACACCAATATCTCAGATTGCTCATTTCAGCTCTGAAAGGCAAAGGCTACAAATAAACACAGATGAAAAACTGACTAGATTGGTGATAACACTGTTATACAGTCTGCTCAATTTTATAACCTAGAGGAAGAAAGACTTGAATTTACATTGTTTTGTACGGATCACCATGTCTTATGTAATTTATAGACTATGATGTACTTTTGGAAATGTAGTTACTGTTATAATGTTGGAATTTTTGAAATCGGTATAGAGTTCCATTTCAATCTGGGGGAAGTAGATTAGGTTACAATGAGTCCCATTGATGCCTTCAATCTTGACACCTGTCTATCAAGCATCCAAAAAGGAATTGCCTTCACAAACAGATGGATGTCTGCCAGCTGCAGTGACTGGCACCATGTATCCTTTGACATTTATTGTGGATAGTCCAGGAAGTGTTTAGAAATAATTTAATTTAGAATAGTATCATGTTTGGCACAGATATGATGGGCTGAAGGGCCTGTTCCTGTCCTGTACTGTTCTATGTTCTATGTTCGAAATGCTGCAAAGTACGTGGGACCTTGACAAATTTACAAATGCTCCTACTGTGTTCCAACAGGACAAATTGACCAATAGAGAGCCACACTAAAAGGCAGTATTGGTCACAGGTAAGGACTAGCACACTGTCACAAAATGTTGGGGAAGTGAATTGAGCAGTGAGTGAAAACTAAAGACAGAGCTGAGCATCTCAAGTACAATAGAGAACAATAAATGTGTGGAAATGTAACATGAAGATAGGGAGAGTGGGTGATATGACCATTATATCTGCTGTGCCTTTGCTGTAATGAACCAGAGCTGTCTGATTATTTACCTATGATTCTCTGTCAGGAAACAGTTGGAAAGCAGACCTGAAACTGAATTTGTTGTAATGGTATTCATTAACCTGCCATTGTGGCTAAGGTGGCAGATATTAAATGATGTACAATAAAATCCTACAATAACTAAATGAAAAGAGGTCTCTGAGAATTATTATTCAACACATTAAGTCAACTTTTGGTCTTGAAAGCAGCAGAGAAAAGAACCACTTTTATTTTTGCCATGTTACCTATGATGGATTACTTTTAGAGAAATCTCATTGGTATCTGGTCATCATTGCCTTGCTGTTCATGGAAGTTTGCTACAAGCAAAAATGAGTTGCCATGTTTACCACGTGACAACAGTGATGAGACTTGAATATGCTTTAACTGTAGGCTGAAAGTCAAGTTGGGACATCCTGAGGTGGTGAATGGTGTTTTCAAAATGTAAGTGTTTCTTTGTCAGGCTCTGTCCTCTTGTTTCAATATGGTTACAAGAAGATCAAAACTGGAAACTTGACATTCAGGGATATTTGACCTTTCAGGAAAACAGGAAGGATAAAAAAAGCTGGTGCCGTAGCAGATGAACTATGCTTGGATGATGTAGAGTCCACTTGGGAGGAGGCAAAAGACAACAAGGGGAAAAAAGACATTGATATGAATAGTGTACAGACTCCCAAACAGTAGTCGTTCTGTGGGTCTATAGCAATAATTTTGGGTGACTCAGATCTAAACTCTGCAGTCCTACCACATCGAGTCATGTGTGACGGTGGACAATGAAACAACTCACTGAGGGAGGACACATAACATCTAAACCTTTATAATGAGGTAGCCCAGTACACCAAGACAAAAGATATGAGGTATGTGTAATAATCATCAGCCAGAACTATTGAGTGGATGAACCATCTCAGCCTCCTCCAAAGGTCCCACAGAAAGGTGATAGTGGTTCTTTGAAGTCAAATATCTCAGCTCCAGGATAACTCAGCAGGAATTCCTCAGGACAATGTCCTCAGCCCAAAAGCCTTCAGCTGCTTCATCAATGATCTTTCCTCCATCATAAGGACCAAAATAGGGATGTTTGCAGATAACTACACAAAGTTCAGTCCATTCACAATGCATCAAAGACTGAAGCAGTCTACATCCAAATGCAGGAAGACATGAACAATATTTGGTTGCGCTGAGAAATGGCAAGTAACAGTTGTGTTACATGTACCAGACAAGGACCATTTCCAACAAGAGACAAATTAACCATTACTGACCCTTGGACATTCAATGGCATTACCTTCATTGTATCCCCTATTATCAAAATCCTGGGGGTTATCATTGACCATAAGCTGAACTGAACTAGTTATATAAAGAGAGCTAAAGAATATACAGTGTGTAACTCACCCAAAGCCTGTCAACCACCTACAAGACACAAGTCAGGAGTGTGATAGAATACTGTCCTTGCCTTGATGAGTGCAGCTCCAACAACATTCAAGAAGCTTGACACTATCCAGGAAAAAGCAGCCCCTGCTTGATTGGCATCTACAAAAATCCACTCCCTCCACCAATGATGCTCAGTAGCTGCATTGTGTCATATCAACAAGTTCTACATTCCTCTCAATGCCCATACCCTTTGATTCTCTAGCCTAACAAGAATCTATTGACTTTAGCCTGAAAAATATTCCATGACTTCAACTCCACCGACTTGTGAGGCAAAGAGTTCCAAAGTCGTACAACAGAGAAAAAATTCCCATCATCTCTGTCCTAAAAACGCAAGCCTTGTTTTTAAAACATCAAACCCCCAAGTTCTGAACTCACCCATGAGAGGAAGTATTCTTACCCCATTCACCTTGTCAGACCACTCTGGATTTTATACACTTCAGGCAAGGCATCCTCACTCACTGAGCTCCAGTGGAAGAAGGTCCAGCCTATCCTCTTTCCTTGTAGGACAACACACTCAGATGGTATCCCCTTAGTAAACCTTCCATGAATCATCTCTGATGCATTTGCATCCTTCCTGAAATAAGGATGCCAAAACTGCATGGAGTATTCAAGACATGGTATCACTGTATATCTAAAACATAACATCTGTACTTTTATAAATGCAAATACTGTGGATGTTAGAAATTTGAAATACATGCAGAGAATGCTAGAGAAACTCAGCAGGTCTCGGAGCATCTGTGCCGAAAGGAACAGTGAACATTTCAAGTCCAATTACTCTTCTTTTGGAAATTACCTTTCTGTTCAATCCACTCGTAATTAAAAAACTGCATTATATTATCCTTTTTGACTATTTACCATTCCTGCATCTTAGCATTTTGTGACTCATATACATGAACGTCCTGGCCCAATTGCAGCTCAGAATTTTGCATTTAATCATTCTGTGTTTCAGTAATAACTTGTTTAGTTTTATACTTCATGCCAAGGTGAACAACTGCACATTTTCCCATATTTCCTACACTTATAACATTTCTCAGTTTTGATTCTGGACTCCTCCACAAAAGAAAATGTTTTTTCTATCTACCCTATCAACTTCTTTAATCATCTTCAACATCTGAGTTAGATCACCTTTAATCCTCTATACTCTAAGGAGTATAAGGCCATTGTGCAACTGTCCTCACAGCTTAACCCCTTTTGTTCCTGGTGGTGCACTTTCACTGCAGGCCCCTGTGTGGATGGTCAATCGGCTTTTTTGCTTCCCTTCAGCATGAGCAGATATTTTCCTCCTGCCTCTAAAAAGCTATCTGTCAATTATTTTGTTTCAATAGTTTCATAATTAACCTGTTTAGAGATGCTATTACAAAGCTCTGGAGCAGGTGAAACTTGAAGTCAGCTCACTTTGCTCAAAGGTAGACACACTACCACTGCACCACAGTAGTCCTTAGTTTGTTTTTTAAAGAGGTAATGAGGATTCAGCACAAGGTGGCACACATTACAATTAAATACCCTTTAATATGGAGCCTACATCAGCTAGTTGTAGAGATTGCTGTTATGTTTTACAAATGATATAGATCAGGACAATTTTGCTTAGGCGATATGACCATGGAGATTCCTTCCTACAAGGTAAAGATTCTCCCTGCTGCTACCTCCACTTGCAAAGTCAAATCAAAACACTGCAATGAAAAGGAGAGTTGAGTGTGCTAACTGCAAGGCTTATGCCTGAGCATTCCTTTTCTTCTCATGGAATTACTTTGCCTGTTAGGTAGATTCACATTCCAGCTTGTTGTATTCAGCCTGCAAGGAGAAGCATATATCACTGACACTGTCATCTCCTGAATGTGAGTAGCTTACCAAGGGAACTCCTCCCACAGACTGAGAGTCTTGGGTTCCCTCCAGCTTCCTACTGTTTCTCACTCTTTCTGTCAAATCCTCCACTGTAGCCACAGGGAGAAAAGAAGCTGCTATCAAAAACCAAGTCTTTCCTTGTCACTTGTTGCAAATGAGCATTTATTCCTGAGGGAATTTCAATTTTTCATCTGCATGCATAAAAGACAGAGTTTAAAATATTTTGCAACTTATTTCATTCAAGGCGTTTGGAACTGAAGTGAATTGACTTTAAGTTAGGATGGTTACAAACTCTTAAATTGAACAGGTGAGTGAATTGTGTTTCTCATTGCAAAAAGTATGTATTTAAATAAATTAAGGGTGCCCTCATTTTTTGGGATTGAATGGGATTATTAATATGGTTTTGACGTTGATTACAATATTTTACAAAGGAGGGTGGGGGCAAGTTAGAGTAATTATACAAAGAAATATGTGAATCCAGCAAGCCAGCTGAACTAAGTAACGTGCATGTAATCCTGCATTCTATGACTGCAGTTATACTGCATACAGAGACTATTGAACAGCACTAATGTGCTTCTAACACTTGCTTGCATTTGTATAACAACATTAATAAAATTAGAAATGTCCCAAGCTATTCACAGGCTATTTTTATGGGGTTGATATCATTCCATTTGATATTATGATTCATATGATAGCTTCTATTCATCAACTTCGTGTTGCCACAAATTCAGGATTTATTTCCAGTGTTGGCACCTTGGAGTAAAATCACTAGGGAGGCAGGAAAAATTAATTGTATGTTTGTTTCCATTTTTAAAATCTGTTTCACTTATTAACAATAACAATATTGGAGATGGGAAATTTTTAGTGAAGCTAGGAAGTCATGTGATGAGATCTCTAAGAATACAAGTAACCAGAGTTGACAAATCTTCCACCAGCATGGTGGCAAGTTTGAAAAATGTATTGACCAAGGCGTAATCCCACATCTGTGATGGATACAGTATCACCGTTCCTAGGACCTTCAGCAGCTTTGCTGATGAAATTATCCTGCAGAACTGTCAATAATAATGAAAATGCATTCAGTTCCATCATTAGTAAAGCTCTGATTTGACCACATCTGGAGTTCTGGACATCCAACTTCAGGAAAAATGTGCAGAGGAGATTTACCAGAATGATTGAGGGCAGAGATGATTTTACCTGCAAAGATTACTTTGGAACAGTTAGGATTGTTCTCCTTGATGCAAAGGAGATCAAAGGAAAGTTTGATCGAGGTGTACATGATTATGATTGATTTATTTAAGAAAAACAAGGATAAACTGTTACTATGAGTGAGTAGTAAAAGGATGAAGAGAAACAGGTCTAAGGTTTTGGATAAGAGATGCATAGATAATGTGAGGAAGGACTTTAATGCAAGCATTGTTATGATTGCAGCTGTTAGTAATACTGGAAAAGTCCAATCCCAAAATGAAAACTGGTTTGATCATTTAAATTTTTGCAGTTCGGTTACCACGGTGGTAAGTCATTGAACATATTCACAAAAGGTTTCTTAACCCGAGAATGCCTCATTCTTCTGAATTGATATCACATTTGGTGGCTTAATGGATTTGTAAGCCAGGGGCCTAGGCATAATGCTCTAGGGTCATGGGTTCAAATCTCACCGTGGTAGTTGGTGAATTCAATGAAAGCTGAATTCAATTCACAAATCAGGAATGTAAAGCTAGTCTCAGTGATCATAACCTTGTCAAATATCCTGGATCTTTGTTTTCTAAAAAAAATCTGGTTCACTAATGTCTATTGTTACCCTGGCCTACATGTGACTCCAGACTCATAGCAATGTGGGTGCTTCTTAAAAATGGGAATGTTAAAATTCTAAAATGGCCTGGGAAACAACTTGGTTCAAAGGCAATAGGGGATGGGCAACAAATACTGCCATTGCCAGAGACACTCACATTCCAGGGAGCTGGTTAGCTCATTTGGCTGGAAGGCTGACTTGCATTGCAGAGTGTGATTCAATTCTTGCACTGGCTGAGATCACCATGAAGGTCCTACTCTCTCAACCTCACCCCTTGCCTGGGGCATTGCGACCCTCAGGTTCCCACATCTGTTTTCTCTGTTGCAAACTCAGCAATATAAACATTTCACCAATTAACATCACATGCATCCCACAAGGCACGTAAAAGAACTATTCACTTTCTTGGAAATGATTTATTTAGATCACTGTTGCAAAAGACTTTCTGACTTATCTACACAGAACTGAGATCAAAATCAAATCTGCCTCAATTTTAAAATTCCAATTTCTGAAATGATAATATATTATAAACCTTTATCATAGTGTGGTAATAGTTTGAAGCTCACTGTTAACAAGGCAGGTGGAAATATAAGATAAATGATTCCAAATGGAAATTGCATGCGCATTTGAAGGAAAACAAACTTGCACAGCTTGATGAAAAAATAATGGTGAATGATTAACTGAATCACTCTTTCAAAGAGCTGGCATAAACTAGATGGACCAAATGGACATCTGTGCTGTAAATGGCTCTAAGTCTCTGTGAATCTACATATTTCTCTTATTGTAAATACAGAGACACTGAAATATTGTCACTGTATCCTCTACTATACATTCAGCACGGTAGATTTTGACTGACCAAGAGAATCAATGGCCTCCTTTGACCATTTCCCAATATTTATTTCCATTAAGTCGCAAGATTAACTCAATGAGGGACAGTTTTAATGTTTAGAAATTGCCATAAATTTCAAAGTGCTTGTCACAGGACCCATGAATAACCTGTTTTCAACATAAATTGATAACATTTTTCATACATCACTGATTTTTTAAAATTCTCTTACAACCCATTGCAACAAAATTGTATATTTGATTAAAAAAGGTCTGATTGGGCAAACACAAAGTGAGCACAGTTTTCAAATAAACATCATACTGGAGAGTTTAGGTTATAGGGACAGGCTGAATAGGCTGGGCCTTTCAGAGGCTGAAGGGTGACCTTAAAGAAGTTGATAAAATCATGAGGGGCATGGATAGGTTGAATAGCCAAGTCTTTTTCCTGGGGCGGGGGAGTCCCAAGCTGGAGGGCATTGGTTTAACATTGTGAGGGAAAAGATTTAAAAGGGACCTGAGGGGTAACTTTTTCACGCAGAGGGTGGTGCATGTATGGAACAAACTGCCAGAGGAAGTGGTGAAGGCTAGTACAATTACAACATTTAAAAGGCATCTAGATGAACATATGAATAGGAAGGGATATGGGTTAATAGGTCAGATTGGGGCGTCTGTTTGGCACGGGCGAGTTTCTGTGCTGTATCCCTCTATGAGTCTATCGTACCTGTTGCACACTCTTGAAATCTGCCACTGAAATGGCGAAATGTTAAACATATGTTTTTTAAGATTGTGTGTCTGTTACATGGACAACAGGGAAAGGATAAATGGCTTTAGCATAGTTTCTTCCCTCTCCCATGATTCTGTTTTTTACTTTCTTTCAGTTTTTCTCTTCTTGTGGTAGCACTCTCTCTTCTGAGTCAGAAAACTGTAGTTTCGAGTTCCACTCCAAACACCAAAGTACAAAATCAAGATTGTCCTTCCAGTGCAGAACAAAGCAGGTTCTGCCCTTTTGGAGGTTCCATCTTTCAAATGGAATTTTATGCCAAAGGTCCCTCTCATGTGGATGTAAAAGATCTCATGGCCACTATTTGAAAGAAAATGGGGGTGGATGTGTTTCTACAGGGTGGTCTGTCCAACATTTATCCCTCAATCAATTCAATGGGATATAGGCCTAAGGTCACACTTTTATGGCAATCTGTACTGCTCACCTGATCATTTAGATTGGCCTCTGGCACCTGGTACGAATCTAGCAAGGGTCAAACTACATGTATCATTTGTTTGATTATTAACTAGATGAACAAATTCACAGGATTTGAGATAGAATGGTTTGTATCAGCATCAGTAATCAGGTACCTGAGGCAGGGAGGGACCCATTATTCGAAACTACAATGATGGATTAGCCAACATGTTAACCAATAGAACATATCCTTCAACCTAAATCAATCATAAGTTATTGTAAAGTTATTTGGCTTCAGGCTTCTGGGAGCTGGGACTGGATGTATCTCGGCTCCAGACAACATTGGATGTCAGTGCCTGTGTAGCTACGGTAGTGCTAGAGAATAAGCACCTGTGGGTCTACTAGTGGCCTTTGCTGACAAATGACTATGTTTGAACTGTACAGCAAATGGATTTTTGGCAAACCTAATGGCAAGGTTCTTGTCAACACCAATAGATTTAGACAAGTAACTATGTTAGTCAAGGTACAAAAACGGAAATTGCTGGAGAAACATCAGTTCTGAAGAAGGGTTACTGGACCAGAAACGTTAACTCTGATCTGTCTGCACAGATGCTGCCAGACCTGTTGAGTTTTTCAGCAATTTCTGTTCTTCTTTCGGATTTCCAACAGTTGCAATTCTTTTGTTTTTTTTATATAGAGAAGGTTTTCTTCCTTAAAGGAAGATTGGGTCATTCCAACCATTTTACAGCTCCATGGTTACTTTTACTGGTCCCAGTGCTTCATTTAAAATCCCATATTTTGAAAAATAATTTAAATTCTCAAAATGTCACCAAATTCATTTCCCCTGAATTATCATTTTAAATATAATCTAATCCAATATTTAAATGTAACCACACACAACTTCACATCAAGTGGAGTGATGTGAAGGAGATATTCAACTTGTAGTTTTGTTGGGAGACTAAAAATTCAGTAGTGAATTTGTAATACACATGTAAGATGCTGGCTGATTTAAATACAAACTAAAAGTCATAGTATGGTATTTGTATTGTTGGCCAGCAAACTTCTCTGGCTTTTATTTGGTCCTACAAAATGTTGTTTGCAGTACAACAGCTATTTGTATGTATTTCATGTATAATCACTTTCACATTGAGGAATTAACAATTATATTGCCACTACATTGAGGAATAACTTGTAACTGCATAGAGTTTAACTCAGTGCTGAATGTATAGAATATACTTCCATCTATGAGTTTTTAAAAGGTAGTGTATCTTCTGGCTCTTTTGTTTAACCAACATTTAATGTAATAATGTAATAGAAATTAAAGGAAACTTCTTTATGATGAAGTAATTAGTTAATCCTCCTTTACAAATGCACTGTATAATTGTATAATTACATGGAAACATTCGTTATCCCATTGAGCAACAGATCTCATGATGAAATGACATTTGGCTTTTCTCCCTCTGCTCCTTGATGAAAAGCAAGTGTTGCTTTACATTTTATCACCAAGTCAGTGCCCCTTTAATAATCACCAATTAATGCTGACATTTGTTTGAAAACATATGTCCAATCATAACCAAAGCAAATAGCCACTTTTCAATGGTACACACATCCACAAATATATAAATAGAATGGAATTTTCAGTTTATTCAATTTGATTTTGATAATGAACTGAGTAATTGGCTGGCACCATTTCCCACTCCCTTATTCCACTCCAATACATAAGAAGGAGAGAAAGTGCTGGAGAAACTCAACAGCTCTGGCAGTATCTGTGGAGAAAAACAGAGCGACCCTTCATCAGTAAGCAATTACTGGATCTTGGTAGATGTGGAAAGGATTTAGCCTGTGTCTTAACCTGTGCGTGAGATCCACTCAGTCAGCAAATCTTCACACGAGCAAATGGAACGCCTACTAACAGATATCCTATTACTCGACACAGCATTTTGGAGCATTCCTGAAACTGCAGCTGCTGCAAGCTAGAACGAAGACCAATCATGGCACAACGCTGACTTGAACAAATAGCACAAGGCACTTGTCAGGACATGTGCCTATCACCTACATTTCCCTCCTTTCCTTTCACTGTTATTTTTTGCAGCATTCTTATTCCCCCAGGAATAGAATCACAGGTCTTTGTTCAGGACAGACTGTCATAATACCATTCACAGGCCTTTTTAACATACATTTGCTCCAGAAGATAAACTCTCAGTGCACATTGTCCAGCTGTGGGGGTGTTTCACCCATAGAAATGCTAACCAGATGTCTCCCCTCTTTCTGCTGGAGAAGGCATTAAGCTGGAAATAATATCCAGGTATTTCCTTTCACCTGGTCCCTATTTTATCCATGAATCTGGACTTAATAAAATATCATCTTGCCTGGTGTTTCTGCTTCTTGCCAACATTTGGTTCCAATTTACTTATCCAAAGTACAGACTATTTAATCAGAATCAGCTTAAGAGTTGAGCTTTCTCTGAAAATACTTGGCCTGTCTCCATCCTTGTCTATCTGCTGACACAGATGTTAACCATTTTAGATGCAGCTGCTGTCTTTTTATTTTGTACACTTTAATTTTTAAGTTTCTTCCCACTTGACTGCAGATAATCTTTTCAGTGATGTCAGACCATTTTTTTTCAGAGGAGACATTAAACTGAGGTCACATCTGTCCCCTTCGGTAGACCTAAAATGTCCAATAGCATTATTTCAAAGAAGGGCAGGGGAGTTATTCCTGGCATCTTGGCTAGTATTGATTTCAAAGTCATCACCAGATAAACAGTTTATCTGCTCATTATCACATTGTTGTTTGTGGGAGCTTGCTGTACACATATTAGCTACAACATTCCTTATTTTACAACAGTGACAAAATTTCAGGAATATTTCATTGGTTGTAATACACTTTCGGACATCTGATAGATATGAAAGGTGCTGTATAAATGTAAGTCATTATGAAACATTTATTGAGAAGGCAAGGAAAGAGTGCTCATGCTTTCAAGACATCAGCCTGAAAACAACAGCTAAGGACCTGAATCTGCTCATTGAAGTACTAACATTTGTTCTGAATCCTGTTTCTAATCTTATCATAGGTCAAGCTTTTGCAGCAGATACGTTGCTTTCTTTTTCCAAGTTTACACCTTAAAGGGACCGCTGAAAGCTTCTAACAAATAGGTTAAACATCCTTTACACATGCTTAGAAGGAGTATGAATGCGGATCACTAACACCAAGGCCGTCGTCCTCAATCCCAAGCAACAAGTCACCTGCAATCTACCCCCATCACTCTGCCAGAACCAATCCACAGAATGGTTTGGAGATTCCAACTATTAAATCAAACCAGGACAGACAGGATAGGAGAACCTGTATATGCTCCATTTTATAGAACCCAGGCTCAACGCCTGAGGAAGAGATCTATCAGCATCCATTCTTGCTTTACCTTCTTTGTGCTGATTTCTGGAATGATGTGAATATCTCTGCCTTTGTGCCTGCCGGAATGCATCTGTCTCTCTCTCTCTCTCTCCATTTCTTTCTTAGTAGACTCATGTTTAATTCCTGGAATCTCTAGTACATATGTGTTCAGAAGGCAACCCTAGTTTTTCTCTATCTCTGCTGAGTGACTAAGTTCAAGTTAAAGAACAGGCTGGATAAATGCCAAATGGAAAAGGTGGGGGCACAAAGTTGGAGAAGTGCTGTAGAAGGTAAGAGGCCAAGCTGGATCCTAACTGCTTCACACTGAAGTGCTTATCATCCCGTTGCTGCTCGCACAACTTTGTGAAAACGGCTGACATTTTGCCGCATTACAACAGTAATGACACTTAAGTATTCCATTTCATTGTATTTCCTCAGTTTGTCAAATGCGCCATTTCAAAGTATGCCTGTTATGATCTGCACTGGGGAACCATAAAACAAATGGAGTGATCAGCATGAATGCCAAAATGGCTGCCTGTACATGTTCAAATGGATCCAATGATATTAGTTATTGGTCATAAAAGTCCCTAAGCCACAGATAAGCCTACAAATGTGCGCCAATATCATTAAATTCTTTGCATAATGATATCACACTTGCTGCCCATGTGCAAATGACCCTATTTGGGCTAAAGTTTTGGGAGTGGGGTCAAAGGGCAAGAGCAAGGTCAAATGGCATGTACATGATCAGAATCAACGTCAAAGGCATGGAATGAGGGCAATGGCACGTATTGGGGGAATAAGGTCAAGAAGTAGCACCAGCTATTCAGTCAGGCAGCTCTTCGTGGTTGGCATGAGAGAGTTAGAGACTCTGGTTTGAAGGTGTACTTGGGAAGGAATGCTGACAGTACCAAGGACATTTTCCCTGCTTCACTAAGTGCTCGAAGGCTCGCTCAATAGGCCATCTTTCATTTGGAAAGCTTCTGTGTCTGCTCCTTCATAGTGACATCGCTCTAAAAGGTGGAGTTTCTGAGCTTATGTGTCCCTTCTGCCACCTAGAGGTGGCAATCAAACAAAGCTCGGACCGAACCAGAATAACTAAATTTAACGTGTAATCCCCAATTGAGGCAAATACCAACAAGATTTCTCTTTTTTGTAGCTTTTACTTCAACCTGAAAGAGAACCAACAGATAAACACCTCTTTGAATTTAAAAGGCAAATTTCACTTTAAACAGTTGATCAAACAAAGATATGCCTTACTTAATTATAAGCAACTGTATGACTCCTTGCAGACATGTGGCACAACAGCCTGTTCCAACGTTCAGCTATAGCAATCCTTCCCTATTTTTGTACTCCATTTCCTTTGAATTAATGCCAATTGGCTGGTAAATGGCTGCAGGACAGCTGGTCCTTCATAAGTGCTCTCCCTCAACCCCCACCAAAATTTTTACTGGAAGGAGTGGGAAATCCACTATTTCATGTAATTCAACCCTGGCAACTTTTATTGTAAAACTGCAGCAAGGACACTGTGCACTCCAAGATACACACACAGCTCATGGACTGGACCAGACTACACTTTCACTTGCTTTCATAGCACTTACTTGTTTTGAGACTACCCAAATGCTCGCAGCATCCCTGTCTTGCATTTCCTTGCCTCAGCCAGAGATACCAGACTCATATTACTCAGTCTTGCTTTGCTCTTTGGTACAGACATATCAGGAAATTTCCATTGATGCCTGTAGTCTTCAGTTAACTGAAGGGGGTTGACCTTCAGTCTGGAGCTGCCAGCGCAATAAGTCAAGGGACACCTCAGATACCTATCCAAGATGTTGGATACAGTCAGTCAACTGCTCAGTGAGTGTCAGAATCCTCCCTACATAAGAAGTGAGAAGCCAAGTGTCAGGCAGCCAAACACCCATTTTGACTGTTTCTGCTGTACTGAGGGCTGTTTTCCTGCTGGAATGGGAGAGAGGCAGGTATTAAGGCAGATTAAAGTGGTGACATATTTGGTGCAGGTGAGGTGGTGTTCAGAGTGAATGAGTGACTCAGCAGCACAGAGAATCTGCAGGGTTAGTGGTGCTTTGGTTGGGGTGGGTGACAGTAAATGGGAAAGATGTTGCAGGCAATAGTGAGAATAGTAGAGCATGAGCCTTGGTGGGACGCAGGTACAGTAATGAAGAAAGGGATTGGATAGAAGGTGGTGACACCTATTCCGGTAGAGAAGGTCAACACTCTACATTTCTCAGCATTCCTCCGGACGGTTGAGACTGCACTGACCAGGTGGTATTCTTGGATCAAGCTGGCATGGCTGAAGTCATGGCCTCTACTGCTGATTCTGGGAGAAGAGGAAGACGTTTACCTATACCATCTATCCCACCCGGTGGATCCTCCAGATCCCTGTCCACAAAACGGGGCATCAGTTTATTCCTGTCTGCCAAATCTAGGTCAAATGTCAGGAATAGGGCACAGCAGCTCCATGCTGACAACGCTGCTTCAAGTGTACAATGGCCTTTTAAAGATGGAACTGGCACTATGGATGCTGGTCTGTTGGTGAATAACTAGTGACTGACGAGTTGGTCTGGGAAGAGCACGTGGTAAGATCGAAATTGAATTGGACATGAGAGATGCTATATTGGTGGGTTAGGTCATTAATGAGGCGTGTTTGGTTAGAAACAGTAAGGAATCTCTCTGGGTTTTGCAGCAAGCTTCCTTCCAAAAAATACATAACTGACACTTAGACAAAAAAAAGATTCAGTCCAACATTTCAGGTTTAAGTCCCAGCCCAGATTTCAAGCATAAATGTAAGGCTGACATTGCTGTCCATGTTACACTTTTTTTTTAGATTCCCTACAGTGTGGAAACAGATGCTTTGGCCCAACAAGTCCACACCGATCCTCCGAAGAGAAACCCACCCAAACCCATTTCCCTCTGACTAATGCACCTAACACTATGAGCAATTTAGAATGGCCAATCCACCCTAACCTGTACATCTTTGGACTGTGGGAGGAAACTGGAGCACCCAGAGGAAACCCACACACATACGGGGAGAATGTGCAAACTTTTTGGGTGAGATTTTAAACTAAGGACCATCTACTTGCTCGAACAATATGCAAAATAACCAATGCCACTTTCTTTAAAGCAGAACGGGGAGTAACTCTCAATATTGAGCCCTGTTCATTAATTATCCCTTGTTCAATGCAGGAAAAACAAACCTGACCATTATCGGGAGATTGTTGCGCTCAAATTGGTAGCTGCATTACTACATTACAATACTTCAAAAGTACTTCGTAGCACTTTGTGATATCTAAAGTCATGAACACGTGTTATATTAATATAATTTTTTTGGTGCATAACCTTTACTCACCTTTTACAACTTGTTTAGATTACTACTTTAATGATCTTCTAGGCACAGGAAATACAACTATAATTGATGCAGCATGTATCTATTACTTAGCACTGTCAGATCAGATAAAATTCACCAAGGCAATTATATACTTCCTGAAGTGTGGTGAATAAACTGAATGCAGTCCTCTTGTTAGGACTATGAGAATGATACTGTCTCAGGTGGCTCCTGAACTAGAAGCATAAAATAAACTCACCCGGGTTTTGAGAATTTTTGAAAAAGTTCTTGAAGCTTTTCATTTTGCATTCATCAGGAGATTTCACAAGAATAACAATAAAAAGGAAAACCAACATATATACTCAATAAGAGAGGTGAGTGCTGATTGATTGGCAAGTGGAGTTTGAATGGTAGCATCATTGTCATAGAGAATGCAGTAATTAATGACCGCCAGGTTTTATTTGGATTTCAAACCAGGATGGTTTGCTCTAATGACCTGAGAAATTAACCACTGAATGTATGTCATTTATTTTGCTGAGCTGAAGCAGGCACAATGTGTACGTGTGTTTTTCTGTATGCACAGAACAGTGCCTGTGTATTAATGTCTAATGTGTATTTATTGGCATTCTTACTAACTGTCTTGATGAGAGCAAGATGAAAAGTTTTGACAAAATATGCCTTTTTACTGCAATACCCTTCCGGACTTCCCAGGTTTGCCAGCTGTACAATATCTTCCCAGTGAAAAATACACAAGAATTCTTTTTGGAGAAAGACAGAGACTGGAATTGGTTTGTTACAATAACCTTCTGAAGCTAAAGGCCAGATTTACTAGTTTCCAGATGAGACTTCTATTTGCCACCTCACCCCTACTGTTGTACTAATCCATTTTCCTGGGTCACTTAACATGAAGGGCAACTGGATTGTTGTCACTAAATGGAAGCTGGCTGCCTCAACCGGTAGGATTCTATTGTCATGCCCCATCGGGACAAGAGGACATGTATAAAATACACTTCAGAGGGCAGGAGAAGGATCTAAAGAAAAGTGGTCAAGAACAAAGGATCAAACTATGGCAGGAGAAACTTTGTGAACAAAAATTATGGGATTATGAAATTCATTTCTGGAGCGAGTGGTTGATGCAGAAACTATTCCAACAATCAAGACTGGTTTGCTTTGGTTAGTGAATGAAAATAAATTCGAGGTGTATGAGAACAGAGTGGATCAATACTGTTAAAATTGTTTTCTCATGTGGATGGCAAACACCAACAGGAACTAGTTGGGCAGAGTAACTGTTTCTATGTTACAACTGTATGTATTTCTATGATTTTAGGTAAATATTTTGTAGGCTAAGTTCACAGCTACATGTGGCTACTTAGCAATTACTACTAGGCAACCCTGCTTAAGTAGCTATTCAATGGTCCCACACTCTCCAGATCGATGTAGGATTTTAAATGTATTTTCTGTTCCTAATCTTGTATTTTCTTTTGAATTACCTTTAGATGAGGATTCACAACAAGGAGCCAGTACCCCAAGTCTGAATTAGATCTTCAACATGACTCAAGACCAGAGCAGAGGACTGCACGTAGCAATCATTACTATCTTGGCCACACTTGTACACTATGGAGTTCAAGTCCAGTCAGAAGGTACATCTTTTCTTAATAAAATTATATGGAGACAATATGCTGTCCTCATGCCATCAAGTAGGAGTTCCTCCTTTTAGGGAGTAAAGAGGGCAAATAAAGGACTCAAGCATAAAACAAATGATTGTTCTAAAGTTAAACAGCAATGACTCCCCTTCTCTGTTGCTGCCTGACGTACTGTGCTCTTTCCAGCTCCACTCTTTACCCACTTTGACTCTACGGCATTTGTAGTTCTATCTCCAATATTGTCTCTCATGTCTAGCACACATAACTGTCCCTGTGATGCTCATTTGATGTTGACTGTCTCAATGACTGTCTAGGATAGTGAAGAAGGTGTTTGGTATGCTTTCCTTTATTGGTCAAAGTGTTGAGTACAGAGTTGGGAGGTCATGTTGTAGCTGTACAGGACATTGGTTAGGCCATCGTTGGAATATTGCATGCAATTCTGGTCTCCTTCCTAGCGGAAAGATGTTGTGAAACTTGAAAAGGTTCAGAAAAGATTTTCTAGGATGTTGCCAGGGTTGAAGGATTTGAGCTATAGAGAGGGGTTGAATAGGCTAGAGCTGTTTTCTCTGGAGCGTTGGAGGCTGAGGGGTGACCTTTTAGAGGTTTACAAAATCATAAGGGGCATGGATAGGATAAATAGACAAAATATTTTCCCTGGGGTGGGGAAGTCCAGAACTAGATGGCATAGGTTTAGGGTGAGAGGGGAAAGATTATAAAAGAGACCTAAGGGGCAACATTTTCATGCAAAGGGTGGTAAGTGTATGGAATGAGCTGACAGAGGAAGTTGTAGAGGCTGGTACAATTGCAACATTTAAAAAGCATCTGGATGGGTATATGAATAGCAGGGGTTTGGAGGGATATGAGCCAGGTGGGACTAGATTGGGTTGGGATATCTGGTCAGCATGGACATGTTGGACCGAAGGGTCTAATTCCATGCTGTACATCTTTATGACTTGATGACTCTAATTGTACTGGTGGACTCCTGGTGTTCCTTTTCTAGAACCACTCAGGCATGAGATGACCATGGAAAAGTAGGTAGAGTGACCATCCCAAAGCTCATTGCTAACCTGGGTGGTAACCTAAGCCTTCAGGCCCAGGAAATGATGCACTAGCAAGTTCTCTGACATCCATTCTACTGCTCTCTGCATCAGGTGGCAAAGGATCAGAGGCCTAAAGTGGAGCAATGTGCAGAGAACAGGTCCTAACTATTCATTATTTTCATTGGGGGCTATAAAATGTTTGTAGGAGTCTTGCGGTAGGGAAACTGTGTGGATGCCAGTTTAGAGTTAAACCTGACATTGATCACCAGGAAGGACAGTCTCCTGCTAGTCTTGTTCTAGTGGCAGTTTTGAAAGTTTTATAGACATTCAATGATAACGCATTAGCCTCCAACATCTGGTTGGTTTTATTAATTGGCCTGGATTTTACCCGTCAGCATGTTTCTAGCAGACATTCCAGCTGGTGGGTTTTTTATTGCCTGCAGAATTGTGCGAAAGACAAGGCAAATTCAAAATTAATATTCAATTGAAATGAATCATTGAACTGTGCTCTTTCTGTTGTGGATCTGCTAGTAGCACTATTGTCTCTGTGTCACTGTTTCTGGGCTCAGGACTTAAGTACAAAACCCAAGACTGACATTCCAGTGAAGTGCTGATGGAATGCTTAGTAGTTACATATACAGTACTGTCTTTCAGGTGATTTGTTTACTAATGCCCAGTTGGGTGGGTATAAAAGATTTCTTCCTATTATTTTGAACAAGAGCAAGGGGGTTATCCCTTGTGTCCTAACTGATGTTTATGTCTTAATCAACATCACAAAAACATGTCAGATAACTACATGTGAAGAGAGGTCACTGCTGTAAGGTAGGAAATGTGGTAGCTAGGTTGCACACAGCACACTCCCACAAATAGCAATGTGATAATCTGTCATTATCACATTGCTATTTGTGGGAGTGTGCTATGTGCAACCCAGCTGCCACATTTCCTACCTTACAACAGTGACCTCCCTTCATATGTAGTTATTTGACAGTAAAATGTTTTGAGACATCCAGTGGGCATGAATTATTCTTTTTCTAGTTGCTAGAGAAAGCAGTCAGAGTTAAAGAATTCCACTACATAGTTCTACTGGGAGAAGAATGAGTTAGGCTGCCGATACATTTTCAATTATAGCATCTAATGAAGCAGAATGGGCCATTCAACCCATTAAGACCTTGCCAGCATTTGTCTCTAAGTGAACCACCCAGTCTAATTCCATTCTTCTGCTTGTTCCCCATATCCACTGGGCCAGCACAATGAGGCTAGGATGTAGAGAGGGTTCAGAAGAGATTTATCAGTATGTTGCTGGGAATGGAAAATTTGAGGAGAGGCTGATCAGCTGTGACTTTTTTTACTGGAGCTTAGGAGTTTAGAGGTAACCTTATAGAGGTTTATAAAATCATAAAGGGTATAACAAGGTGAATGGCAGGTCTCTTTTCCTAGGGATGGGGATTTTAAGATTAAAGGTTATATTTTTAAGGTGAGAGGAAAAAGATTTTAAAAAGACATAAGGGTCAATTTTTTTTACACAGAGAATGGTTCACGTGTGCAATGAACTTCCAGAGGAAGTGGTAGATGCTGATACAGTTATAACCTTTAAAAGACATTTAAATAAATACATGAATAAGAAATGTTTGGAGGGATATGGGGCAAATGGGACTAGTTTAGTTTGGGCTTATGGTAAGTATGGACTGGTTGAAATGAAGGGTCTGTTTCCATGCTATATGACTCTACGACTCTATGTGCATGAAGTTTGACAGTACCAATGTTACTCCATCCTCACTGGAGGGCGGCACGGTGGCACAGTGGTTAGCACTGCTGCCTCACAGCGCCAGAGACCCAGGTTCAATTCCCGCCTCAGGCGACTGACTGTGTGGAGTTTGCACGTTCTCCCCGTGTCTGCGTGGGTTTCCTCCGGGTGCTCCGGTTTCCTCCCACCATCCAAAGATGTGCAGGGTCAGGTGAATTGGCCATACTAAATTGCCCGTAGTGTTAGGTAAGGGTTAAATGTAGAGGTATGGGTGGGTTTCGCTTCGGCGGGTCGGTGTGGACTTGTTGGGCCGAAGGGCCTGTTTCCACACTGTAATCTAATCTAATCTAATCTAATCTAATCACTGATTACATTTATCCAATAGTTGAGAGTGTGGTGCTGGAAAAGCACAACAGGTCAAGCAGCATCTGAGGGGCAGGAAAATCGACGTTTCAGGCAAAAGCCCTTCATCAGGAAGATCCTGATGAAGGGCTTTTGCCTGAAATGTTGAAATTCCTGCTCCTGAAATGCTGCCTGACCTGCTGTGTTTTTCCAGCACCACACTTTCAACTCCAATCTCCAGCATCTGCAGTCCTCACTTTCGCCCAACTGATCCAATAGTTGCTGAGTTAGTGAATTCCTGGCAGTAGCTCAAATTTGTGGCAAACTCAAAATACCTGAAAAATAATAGAAAAACTCATATACACATGGCCATGATTACAAGGCAGTAAGAGAATGAAATGTGAATAATTTATAACAGCCACTGGAAACAATTCCCAGAGCATCCATTATCCATTGTTTATGGAAAGATCATCATGATGATTTGATTTCCATTACTGGTCTCCTTTTTGAAGACAAAGTTGTCAATCTAGACACCGAACACTGGGCTGATTTGTAATGAGGCAGGTATTGACCAAGTAACAATTTCGTTAATATTGCAACAATTTTATTAAAAATTAACATAAGAATTTCATCTATACCACGTGTTTTCTTGTCTTTGTCCAGCTAGGTTTTGGGGGACTAGCCTAGAAGTTATTTACCCTCTTTACTTTGATGCATCATTAACACCAAATAGTTCCATGATGTTCTGAGTTTGCTGCAGTTAATTTGACTAGCTCACATCAATTGCCCACCTCAACAACTGCTGATAAAATACAATCCTTAAGGACTAATGTAGACTGAAAAGTTGATGCCCAGTCCAAAATTATCTGCAAAATATCTATGCAAATTTTCATTTTTAAACTACTAGATGAGTTTTGCTGTCCCTCACAAACTTCATTTCACTATCTGTTGTGGAGACTGCTATCAGTGAATTATTTTCATTCATCACCAATGGAACCCTCAGACCAGCTGTTAGGAAACACAGAAGACACAATCGAGAATTACTGTCTATTCTTCCCTCAGCTCTAGTGGTGAGGGCATGGAAATGTCTGGCTTCAGCTCGTTGCCACCTCTCCATGATCTGTGCTAACAACTCATACTGAGTTGGTGACTATGGAGGGTACGTGTGTATTTAAAGTGTAGAATCTGTGATGGGAATTGGGTTCGCTCACTTGGCTAGGTGGTTGGTTTGCAATGCAGTGTAATGCCAACAACATGGGTTCAATTCCCATCACTGGCTGAGGTTACCACAAAATACCCTCTTTTTCAATCTCTCCACTTACCTGAGGTATGGTGGCCCTCATGTTAAATTACCACCAGTCTTCTCTCTCTAATGAAGAGCTACCCTATGGTCTGGTAAGACTTTGGTGACACAACAACAAGAGTCTGTGGTTCTGTATTAGGCTGTGTTCACATTATATGCCATTCCACCACTTTGGAGGCCAATATCCAATAGTCTTTGTCTCACAATCAAGCAACCCTTTACTGGCTTTACTAATTGTAACTACTTTACTGATGACTGAGATTCTAATGCTGATGACTTCTGGCCTGGAATACCAGAAACCTGTTCAAATGACTTGGTTTTACTTTACCTGTCGAGAGTAGTTCATTGGTATATGGACCTAAACAGCGCTCCATATGAAGTATAATTATCATATCATGTAATTAGTACCTTGAGATTTTTCTCATCTTCCCTCACTGGCTTACTGTTCATGCTTTCACCTCCGATTCAGCAGTTTTTAGTTAAAATGCTAACTTTCAGCTAGGATTTTAAACAAGGCCCATCTTCCCTCTGCATGTGGATGTAAAATAATCTATGAATCCTATTTAAAAAAGAGAGCTCCTTAGTATTTCTAGCCAGTATTGTTCCTCAAACTGTATTGCTAAAAATCAGAATCTCTAATCATTATTACATTGCTCTCTGTGGGATCATGCTGCGCGCAAGTATCCCATGAATTTTCTACATTGCAACACCTTTAAAATATTTCATTTATTGTAAAGCACTTAAGCATGTCCTGAGCTTGTGAAAGTTGCTGTATAGATTAGAATTATTTCATTTTCATTTATTGAAAATTCTCCACTTTCGAATAAAACTTGACCTGATCAACTTTCTTTCTGCTGCACAAACCCAATGGTTTATAGAAGAGTCTGTCAGGAACATATTAGTATGTATCAATCCATTATCGGGTTACTGCGTGACACTGGAACTGTGATATTTGTGAGATGTACTAGTGAAATATTTTCACTGTCTACTTACAAACCCGGCAACATACGGTAAAGAGCTGCTTTATTTGCACTTCACCTATTCCACTGGTTCACTTGTTTATTCAGTTGGAAGCTTTTACAAACATTCAGAAATCCGTTACGTTCTTGCAATCAGACAACACCTTCACGTCTGGCTGCATTTGCCTAGATTTATTGGTATTATTTTTTTCCTCTTTCTTATAGAATTTCATGCCATCGGCATTTTGATTGATTGAGGAAGTTTAGCAACTTGCCTGTGGTACTGAATGATCCACTGGGCCAGCACACTGTCTTTTCATTCCTGGGATCCAGGGTGAGAGGATGAATGCTCCTCTCTTGTGCAATTTGTAGGACCTCGGTGAAATTAGTTTGGGATATTTATGATCCTAATTCCAATTACACATGCCATAACGGTTATCTTTTAAAATCCCAGTTGTGAGATCCAAGTACAAAAGATTTTCACACATGATTTCCAGAGGTCAGGAAAAATATAACAGAAATCCAAGTGTTTCTTCCTTTTCCTTACATCCACAGCAGCTCACAGTTTGGTACTCAGTTCCTGTGACCACACACATTGAATGTTGTTCCTAATTATGCAGAGGTTTCTTTAACATCTGTTGCACTTCTGTACAGGAGACAATAAAAAGCGTATTTCTCCAATTTATAGAGTCATCGAGTCATAGAGATGTACAGCATGGAAACAGACCCTTCGGTCCAACCCGTCCATGCCAACCAGATATCCCAACCCAATCTAGTCCCACCTGCCAGCACCCGGCCCATATCCCTCCAAGCCCTTCCTATTCATATACCCATCCAAATGGGAGGAAGGGAAAGTGAAAGCGACAGGGAGTATGGAGTTAAATGGAAAGATAAGCGGCAGGATAGCATATGTGCAGGCAGATTTAAACTTGAGACAGACTGGGAATGCAGCAAAAAGGAAGGATAACTTAGGACATCTTATGACTTCCAATATCTCTAATGATAAGAAAGTTAGCATTAAGGCACTTTACCTGAATGCTCGTAGCATTCGTA